>NC_092634.1:62112903-62412903 GCF_039555335.1 Amphiura filiformis
ATTTATTAATTTATTAAGTAATTAATTCATACATTCATTCATTAATTAACTAATTAATTATTAGATGAATAAATAAAAGTTGTGCAAGAAAAATCAATGCAATAGATGTCCCATTTCGTTTACGGCTATCTATCTGTATATTTGTTTTGTTTTCATAAAATTGCTGTAGGCCTATTTTCTCTTTTGAAATCATTAGGGGCTGTGCAATAGTTATGATCCCTGGGGAGGGTAAAATTGGGGGGGCAAGAATTTTTGGCGAGCCGCAAGGGGGACAAGCAATTTTTGGCCAGCCGAGAGGGGGGAAAGCGATTTTTGGCACACATCCATGGGGTGCGTTTTAAATAAAACGCTTTAAAAAGGCTTCGAAAAACAGTACGGAAACGCTTTAATATGCAAATTTTCCTGCTCGCCGCGCTCGCAACATAATAAGCCATACCGCATGATACCCGCAAATCATTGGCATGTGCAAGAGGGGGGGGGGCTAAGAATTTTTGCAAGCGATTTTTGGCAGGCTGAGAGGGGGGAACGATATTTGGCGGGCCATTCGGAAATTTTACCCCCGGTAACGTACTGTTATCCTAAGCCTTTTTAGAGCATTTTATTTAATAGGCGTAGGCCTACCATGAATAGGGCCTACGTGCAAAAAAACCCTTCCCCCCCCGGCTCAGAATTATTACACAGCCCTTGATAATCTCCGGGGATAATCTCCAAAATCATTCAATCATTCTTTTGATAGATCTAAACTCTTCTAGTAGGCCATAGATTTTAAATACTATGAGTAGGCATATACGTATTCAGCAAGTGACATGTACAAGTGCTATAAACGCCGTGCATCAGTGTGTCACTTCATTAATATTACTAACCGGCTCACACGCTGTAGTGTATAAATCAAAATTCAAAACACTCGGGTGATTACATAATCAGTGGCCTCAGCTCAGTTGAGGGCGTTTCAATTTATTACGTGATTTGGGAAATGCACAAGATCAAATAGAACGGCGAGTAATGATTATTTACTTGTTTTTAAAACAAACTGCTTAGGGCGGTAATACAACGTGTACGTCCGATAACTATAGATTGAATGATATTTATCATCACACGAGGAAACAAAAACAAACGAGGTCAGTGGAGGTCAGTGGTCTCAGCTCTCAGAGGGGGCGCACTTTCAAGCTTGGTACTCGCATTGAACAGACAAAGTTCGCAAACTGAATGGCGGCTTTATTTGTCAACCGTAATTAACATAATCAAGGGGTCGAACATGCTAATATCCATAACCGATCGATAACTGGACTCATTTTCTACCAAGCAAACCAGCGGGATTTGTCATAGGTTTGCGTGCGTAATAGAATAACCGTGAATTTAGTGTCACCCCCGTGATACAGGCCTAGCTGTCCTCTCCCTGAAATCAGTATGATGAGTTTGTTTATCACTAGACCTCTGTACTGTCCATTGTAATAAAGCAAAGATCCTAAAGCGGGATAATTGGTGCCAACTGCACTTCATTTTGAATAGGTGGGCGTGTTTATAGTGGAATGATACGGAAAGATTTTACTGCAATACAATTGATTTCGCAGTACTTATACGCTAATATACGCTATAATAACGGATAATCTGGCTCACTATATAAACACGTTCATAGCTCTTTGTAGTACTACTGTCTGTTCAATTAGCTTAGATTCTTGTATTTTAAAGATATTTGAACAAATAAAAAATTGTGGTCAAAGTCATCAAAGAAAAGTATTCGCACAGCCTTAGACCCAACGTGATTTATACTTTTCAAATTCCAAAGTTCAATTTGAAACCCCATTTCTTTTCAATTTTGGTCTTTTCCCGCAATATTTTTATAACAAGCCGTAGAACGTCGGGTACCATAAACTTTTTTTAATCAATCCATTTAGTGCAATGGGTATGATTGTCATAATAATTAGATGGGCTGAGATAGTATTTATTAATTTATTCGACCATCCGCATCAGGAACTATTGTCCAGCAAAATAGCTAGGCCTAGGCCTATTTGCCAGTAATTCGTGTTGAAACCCCGCTGTTGAAACATTACATTATTATAAAAATATGAAGATGAACTAAGGTTTTCAGAATAGGCATAGCTTATATAAATACATTCCTTGCGTATTTATTTATTTATTTATTTATTTATTTATTTATTTATTTATTTAGGCCTATTTATTTAATTAATTATTTATTACTTTATTACTTTATTTGTCTATTTATTACTTTATTACTTGATTTATTATGTGGATGGATCTGAGAAGATGTGAGCCTAGCCCTATTATAAAACTACACATTTATTTTCAATTTGTAATTTCGTTTTGTTTGTTGAATACAAACTATGAGAAGAGGATTTGGAAACAAAAGAACTTTTGTACAAGAAAATATTATTTAAAACAATGACTTAGGTGACAGAAAACAATTCTTGTAAAGTCACTGTATCTGAAAATGTCAAGCAAATGCTAATATTCTAGGGAAATAATGATGGTATTGAACAAAACTCAATTTACATTGTATCAATGAAACCAGTTGAAATATTAACGAAAACCATAATTTTAATGTCATTGTTCAGGACTGAAAAAAATAATGCTCGGAATAATGTTATGCATAAACGTAATCGCGCATACCTCACGGAGCTTCACCTAATTCAGTGCAACAAAAACCTGTGGACCATCATCACCTATAGACCTTATCCAATAACCGGAACGGTATAACAATTGAAATGGCAGGACAGATTGGTGGACAATTTTTTTGGCGAAATTCGATAGGGTCTATGCCCTAAGTTGAGAATGGACCGTCTCACTCGATTTGTGAAAAGGTCGCGAACCCTTTTGGTGGACCCAAGTAACTGTCTAAAATTAGGCAAAATTGAAAAGAAATGGGGTTTTAAATTGAACTTTGGAATTTGAAAAGTGTAAATCACGTTGGGTCTAAGGCTGTGCTAAAACTTTTCTTTGATGACTTTGACAACAATTTTGTATTTTTTCAAATATCTTAAAAATACAAGAATCTAAGCTAATTGAACAGACAGTAGTAGTATCGAGCTACCTCCTTCTATTCTTTATATCTCTAGTTGTATGATATGTATAACCAATCTCAAGACACCCACTAGCATACTTTAGGCTGAGTTCACATAGAGCGTGTTTATAGTGGGAGCAGATGTGCGGTATATTGCGGTACAATTTCTACCCGGTTAGAGATTATCCGGATACTTGCCCACTATAAACACTAGCAGTATTGGTATGTACGGTATATCGATATCCTTCTAAACCGAAGGATATTGTGGCGAGATATTCCCACTATCATGAACACACCAGTATAACTTGTGTGCGGTATTACCGGAAGTGGGAGCTTCTTCATGATGCGTAGGATGCGCGCAGGACATTCGGAACGATTCTCACCCCCAAGAGTTATCAAAACAGAAGCTACATGTTCACCGCCATGATCATATTGTTGAATGGGCTCTTTATAGCTCGCGCCACAATATTTACACATTCCCCGTGTGACCTCGGGGTCATTGCAAATGTACGATAATGTTAGTTGGTATATAATTTGTGCGGTAACTGTGTCTCACTATAAACAGCAAGGTTATCGGTATATATACAAGGATTATCGTATACGGTATAGTCAAAATTCGGTATATTCACTATAAACACGCTCATAGAAGTATACGGTATACGGTATTCGCTATACGAAATACGCTCATTCGATCAGGCTGAGTTCATATAGGAGTATACTATGTGAACTCAGCCTGATCGAATGAGCGTATTTCGTATAGCGAACAGCGAGTATGTCAGTTTACCCATTTTCTTCGTCTTATCAAATGCTTGTAACTTTACTTCTTGAGGTCACATTGCATTCAATGAGGTGTCATAATGTGCAGAATTAGATAGTGCATCTATTAAAAAATGAATTTACCCACATATGGTTTAGGTTTGTAAAATTTGGACGGTATACGCTGCGCTAAAATCGAACACGCGCGATTCCCACTATACTATACTAAACGCAGGTATACAGCCTTTTCGAATAGCTCTTATGTGACCTGGTACTATGAAATTACCTTTCTCGATTTAAGCTATACGCGTCCACCTGCAAAACGTGCATCGTATACCCGAATAGTATACTTCTATGCGATCGTAGCCTTATGTGACCCGGTACTATGAAATTGCCTTGCTCGATTTAAGCTATACGCGTGAACCTGCAAAACGTGCACCGTATACCCGAATAGTATACTTCTATGTGAACGCAGCCTAACAGGCTTGTGTACCCCCGGGAGTATAACAATCGCTCCTTTATACTCTTTTAGGGTATGGGTGTGTGGCATCAAAGCCCCAATTATTTCTAATGCTATTTATTCTATGATGAATTTCAGTTTGTGATGTTCAGTGGAGCATGATATTCTTTTCAACATTATCCCATCTTTTTGGTTGCCAAAACTGCAGTTTGGTTGCTCAATTGGGCGACTTTTGAAGTTTTCCCCCACGATATTTGAATATTTCCTGTGGCGTAGAAACAAATGGCTAAAAAAAAAAAAATGGACGACTTTTCAACATTGGCCCCGCGACTTCCGATAGTACCCTGTGTCATAAACCAACGGTTAAGAGAAAATTGGGTGACTTTTCAATGATATGACTCGCCATAAAGTGCTGAAATTTGCTGGCAACCCATGACACCGAAAGAGCTAGGGCGTTATTTTCGGGGTTATTTTACTTCGCTTGACTTCCTCCTGCATAATTATGTAATATTGTTCTGCTGACATTCGAGATGTATGGACGTTTAGTGTTAGCTGCAGCCACTGTGACAATTCTGTGTTTTACAGGTATGTAAAATTGCTTACTTATTCATAAGGTGCAGAATTGGTCTTTTTGAAAAATATCGTCACAAAATATCAAATATCGTCGATACTATCGTCTTAAAACTATCATGACAGTGTCAAACAGCTATCAAGTTTCATTTGAAAATATGATCAGAGCTTAATATACATAGGTACGGCGTATATACCCTGAGTAAAGATAGTCACTTGCGCTGAGCATCAAATTGGTCACTTATCGCTCACTGTTCAAAATGTGACATCTACACCAATTACAGTCCCCGAAACTGTCTACTTTTTAGCCGACCTCAATTCCGAAACATTTAGTGATAGTTAAAAATGCGATCCCCAACCCTTTGGTTACCTTTGGACGAATTTTTCGAAATCTCCGCGGAGTCTCCGTGTCTGAAATTCCCCGGTACAAACATCGAAAATGTCGCAAAATCTCAGTTCCGGTGATGATACTATATCCGCATCGCTGTTTTCATACATGAATATGCATATCTCTGACCCCTGTAAGGTCAAAAACGTGGCGTTGATTTCAACCAATCCGATCCACCGTTTAATAAGCAGCTTGATACTGACGTCATATCTGAGGTGACCAGGAGGCAGGAGCTACCATTTTGGTAAACTGAACTCGACTCGTGCGTTCTTTTGGTTCACATAAATCGAACAAAATGTTCAATAACGGGTAATAGTATGATTTCAATTTTTTATTAATGAAGTTACTTGTAGTTTTGAGGAATGACAAAGCTGTTTTTGGAAACTTAGATGTTTGTTTCAACTGATGATGTAGGATCGCAAGGTGAGTGAATTCGTGAAGAGATTTGCTTGTTTGAGTGATAGTAGGATACGGGATGTAGGCTAGTCCTCTGTGTTTGACCGGCTCCGACGTCTCAATTCACGACGTCTCAATTCGTACCTGCTTACCAGACAGCAATACTGCGTATTGCTGTATGGAACCAGATATACGGCGTATATAGATAGGACTGGCAAGCGAGTCTACTGTTTTACCAGAAATATCATAGAAATATCATCAGTTATAAATCTAGCTTCATGATATTTAGAAGATATATATCGCCCAAATATCGCCAGTTTCGAATACTTTGTATATCGCCAAACTATCTTTCTAGATAGTTTTACAAATCTAGACTCGCTTGCCAGTCCTATATATGCCGTACCTAGACCAAATCTAGTGTCATGATATTTAGAAGACTATAATCGTTTAAATCTCGCTACATGTATTTACATGCTATAGCCGAAATATCAGCTTTCTAGATTTTGTGATAAACATTAAAACAAGTTTAAATTCATGATATTTTGAAAGTATACATCGTCCAAATATCATCAGTTTCTATGCCAAAATATCACCTTTAGTCTATATGCTGTCATGCCTTTCAAAATTAATGGCGATATATCTGATAGTTAGACAAGTCTAACGTCATGATATTTAGAAGATATATATCGTCTAACTATCGTCAACATTGCTAGATTCTATATGATATTTGCATGATATATATCGCCAAAATATCATCTTTCTAGATGCTTGATCTTAAACGTCAAAAATAATGGCGATATATCTGATAGTTGGACAAGTGTATAGCTTCATTATATTTAGAAGATATTTTTCAAATACCTAATCGTCAGTGACAGTGTCTTTATGATATTTACATGATACATATCGCCAAAATATCATCTTTGTACATGTAGATGCTGTCATGCCTTCACAAAATGGCAACGATATATCTGATAGTTAGACAAGTTCATGATAATTGGAAGCTAAACATCTCAAAATAATTGATTACCCCCTCCTTAAATGATGGCCATTGTTGATGCCATTTACCAAAATCAAAGTTTGTTTTGTGTCTGCACCCCTATGGTTGTTTGTTTATGTGTAATAGCGCCCTCATTACTTGTTTTGAAGTAAGCTAAACATAGCCTGCAGCCCATCAATCACATGTAGCCACTGGAGGCTGCCATCTTGACCATTGAAAGTGTTTGAGTGCTGGGACCGTTGGTCCTAAACTAGTTTTTACCATAGAATATTCATAATTATATTGTGTGTCTGATGTAACCAGCTAAGAAGAAATCAAGAGCAGATAATAAAGCTTCTTAAGATACTAATCGTATCCTTTGTCATCTGATGCATCTAAATTTCAAGTTGTTTATTCATGCGTTGAAAGCAGTAAGGACGGTAACTACATTCCCGGTTCCGGCATAATCAGCTCAGGGGAGTGATCCAAGTTTGCTCCTACAGCCATTATTCAAAAACGGGCAATTGTATTACAAATCTGTAAAATGCGTTGGAAGCAGATTTTATTTCTGCGCATTTTGACACCTCATGTAATACGATAGCCCAGAAAACAATTAAACACCGGTCGATTTTAATGTAAGCCTACAGAGGTCCAGATTTGAAAGTTGTACTTACAACAATTCAATACAAACACAGTACACACTCGGATATCATTACTACACAGGTTTCCCTTTGTTCGAAATATTCACTAACGGCAAAGCTTGCGAGGGCATCCGTGAGCAAATTCGTAGCTAGTGTTTCTCTAGCAAGTTTCCCTCCATTATACTGAATACAAATCAATAGAATTTACTGCAACTTTCAAATCCTGGGTTACCATGGTTACATGGACCTAATTGTACAATGCGCCGTCAATATTTAGGCAATTGCTACAAATGAGGCGTCAAATTGTGCAGAAATAAATTCTGCTTCCAAAGCATTTTACAGATTTATAATACAATAGCCCGTTTTTGAATAATGGCCATTATTTAAAGGGGGTTAATTACTATTTTTTGAGATGTTTATAATCGTCTCACTTCATTGACTTATGTTTTGCATGCATAACTAAATCTAATAATATTATATAGGCCTATGTAAGAAAAATGGACTTATTCATCAAGTGCCTAAACCTGAAACTTATTCCCTAGGGCCTACGTGTATTACAAACGGAATTACAGATGAGAGCATATTTACGAAAGTTAAACTTAACATCTCCGAAAAAGGCACTCAGGCCACACAACACTAAATACCACACCAATCAAACATGTTCAACGACTAGTACACACTCAAATTAGTCATGCCTAAATACATAAAAATAATACAAATTGCTCAATGTTGCTCAATGTTGAGCAAAAAGGAAACAGAGCAACAAAATGAGTTAAATAGTACTCAACATGCGCACTATTTTGTCAGGGGGTGGTCCATACAATCACACCCCCCCCCCCCCCAATGTTGACGCCTGTATATGGGTTTTTGACCAAATTAAGGTGGTATTGGAGGCATTATGAAAGTGCTCTAAACATGTTTTAAACAGATTAATTGAGTAGAGCAAAGCACACTTATTAATATGCCTTTTGTTTGAAGCAGATCGGACATACGGTTTTCAAAATATATCAATTTATATTTTCTTTTTAACTTATTGTTTTTATCAATAATCAATATAGTTAATGAGCTAAAATGACTGGAGAAGCTCATTAACATATCATTTTTGCCAATATTTTGCTAAAAATCCATGCATTCAGGGTACTTTTATTTTGCATACTTTTGCTTTGAAACTTGGTCAAAGTGTTCCTAATGTGTTCTAAAGTATTATATAGTGAAGCCGCTCCCTCATTTGCATATTTGCATAATTAATAATTTATGAAAATTAGCTCATTAATTATGCAAATATGCAAATTAGAGGGCGGCTTCACTATTAGAACATAATGATTAGAAACACTTTGACCAAGTTTCAGGTCAAAAGTTTGCAAAATAAAAGTACCCTGAACATTTATGCATTGATTTTTAGCAAATATTGGCAAAAATTACATATTAATAAGCCATTGCAGTCTGTTTAGCTCATTAACTATATTGATTATTGACAAAAACAATAGGATACAAAGAACATATAAATTGATGTATTATGGAAACCGTATGCCCGATTTGCTCCAAACAAAAGGCATATTGATTAGTGTAATAATTTATTCAATTTTGCACCATATTTCAACAGTTTAGCTTCAAAATGGCAAAAAATTTTAAGAATTTTTTTCCAACCACATCCCCCACTGTCAAAAAGAAATCTACGCCACTGCCATAAATACAAGAAATATTACAACTAACTCAAATATTTATCTCTTTTCTTGCATCTTCAACTAAATCCAAGGTACACCTTCGTACCTACCCACATCAATTTCTAAATTCTCAAAATAAAAAAGTATTTTTCACAAGCAGTCTCTTATCAGAAATTAGTTATGTCAGGCGGATTTATCCGCCTGATATACTGTGAAGCTCCTAAATCTTCTTTCTTTCTTCTTTAGTAGAACCAAAAATTACTATTAGTGCCAGACGCTTGGACCAATGTTGACCAAACTTGGCCACAAGAAGCACTGACCCAAGCTTAATATAACTTCTACACAGATAGGGGTCAAAGGTCATGTAAGGGTTATTAGGGGTCATTTTGTGAAAATCTTAAAAATGCTACTGCTCCTTTAAATGACATGCTATGACCACCAAACATGGTCAGCAAGAACCGCTGGCCCAAGCTTCAAATAAGTTGTACCACAGATTGGGGTCAAAGTTCATGTAAGGCTTAATAGGGTCATTTTGTGAAAATATTTGCGTGAAATGTAATGAAGCAGCTATCATTAGAGGCAGCAACCTTGTGCTGGGAAACAGCTATCTGATAACAAGAGATAAGCATATAAACACAGCCAAAAAAGAAAGTCTCCAGTAGTTCCAACCCCATTTAATCAGATTCGGATGAGTTTATGGCAAAATAATTTATATAATAATTTTCTATACACTTTCCTGCGAAGATTGATACCAAATTTGATATCAAAAGTTTAATCATCATGAGCAAAGGAGCCGTTGTTTGGAAATTCGTGCAATTTTAAAATGACAAATTACGAATTGACCACGCAAAAATCAATGCATGGTATCAGCTTATTATGTGGCCTGAAGCATGCCCGTACAGGAATCATTGTACCCTAGCCTGCGCACAATTGAAAGAGCGGGGTATTTGATTTGCATTTTGATATGCATGGCCAAACCTTTAACCTGCCGGCCTATTCAGGCGACGTGATTCTTGACACTCACGCTAGCTCTGCTACGTGATACAATTCCCTATGTCATTTTTAAATTGAACGAATTTCCAAACAAATGTTTCTATGCTCACGATGATTAAACTTTTGATATCAAATTTGGTATCAATCTTCGAAGGAGAGTGTATAGAAAATTATTATATAAATTATTTTGCCATAAACTCATCAGAATCTGATTACATGAGGATGGAACTACTGGAGACTTTCTTTTTTTGGCTGTGTTTAGTTTCGTTGCATGCTTGGGCATGTCTACTGGTGTGGTTTTAAGTTTCCAGGAAAATTAACAGTAAATATTGTGCTGCTATTTTGATAATAAGAGGTAAGAGTTGTTAGGTTTGGAAATTATGCTATCCCATGATGCATTTATGAAAACACACACTAAAGGTTTGGAAATGATGCTATCCCATGATGCATTTATGAAAATACACACTAAAGGTATGTGATAAATGCTATATAGTTGCTTGTGCGGTGGGGATGGTGGTCAAATTATATTCCTTCCCATGATGCATTTATGAAAATCAATACATACACACTAAGGCTATATGGTAAATGCTATATAGCAATAACGGTGAATACCAGTACTCGGGTTTGTGGGGGGGGGGCAAATTTTGAAATTTGTCCGATTGGGCTAAAACGTATATATAATAATCATAAGGGGATCATGAAACATCAGCTATGGTCATCCAAGGTCAAATGTTACAGCTGCTCCGATGGGGCAGTAACTCTGGGGAAATGATCCCTGACACTTGGGGAGTATGTAACTGCAAAGGTCATGTGAGGTCAAAGGTCAGGTCAAATTTAAAGTTGCTCCGATAGTGCTGTAACTTCGGGAAAATGATCCCTGACAATTGGGGAGTATGAAACCACAAAGGTCATGCGAGGTCAAAGGTCAGGTCAAATTTAAAGTTGCTCTGATAGGGCTGTAACTTCGGGAAAATGATCCCTGAAAATTGGGGAGTATGAAACCACAAAGGTCATGCGAGGTCAAAGGTCAGGTCAAATTTAAAGTTGCTCCGATCGGGCTGTAACTTGGAGAAAATGATCCCTGACAATTGGGGAGTATAAAACCGCAAAGGTCGTGTGAGGTCAAAGGTCAGGTCAAATTTTAAGTTGCTTCGATTGGGCTTTAACTCGGGGTAAATGATCCCTGACACTTGAGGAGTATAAAACCACAAAGGTCAACTGAGGTCAAAGGTCAGGTCAAATTTAAAATTGCTCCGATTGGCCTGTAACTCAGGGAAACCAATTTCTGACACTTCATGAGTATAAAACTAAAAAGGTCATGCAAGGTCAAAGGTCAGGTCAAATTTAAAGTTGCTCCGATTGGGCTGTAACTTAGGAAAATGATTACCGACACTTGGGGAGTATGAAACCATAAAGGTCATCTGAGGTCAAAGGTCAGGTCAAAATAAATATTGCTCCGATCAGGCTGTAACAACTTGCGGAAATGATCCCTGACACTTGGGGAGTATAAAACCGTAAAGGTCATCCAAGGTTACAGGACAGGAAAGGTCAAATGAGGTCAAATGTTAAAATAGGCCCGATTGGGCTTAAATGCGATGCAAATTATCCTTGATTTGAGATAGCATGAGTAGTCAACTCACGTTTACCTGAGGTCAAAGGTCAAATGAGGTCAATCAGAAGTCATCGCCGGACATTCGTGGCTCGTGAGCCAGAGTAGCTCTAGTTTTGACTTGGGAGCCCAAAGAGCTTGAAAAGCGCTGAAGTTCTATATTTACAGTCTACAGAGCGTTATTTAAAACGAGACAAAAACAAATTATTATTGGTAACTCTGTGTGCAAGCCAAACACTGTCCCGAGGCTAGACATGATGATCCCCGCTAATTTGAATAAAAATTGGTGAAAAGAAAAATTCATTTTTGTTGTATTGTTTGAAGCTTTAAAAGTTGAATAATGAGACAAAAGAAAATATTTGAGGAAATTCAGACATCCTTGGGTTTTCAGACATCCTGATTCCTTGGAATGTCTGGTTTAGGGACCGTTCACAAACACTAGGGGGGGCTGATGCAAAAAGAGGGTCCTTAAATTTTTGACCCTCCTAAGGGGAGGGCTGAAAATTGAGTTTTTATGCTTTTCTATGGTGTTGACCCATAATTTTCATGCAAAAAAAGGGGGGGGGGGAGACATTTTTGAGGTCCGACAAGGGGCCCCGAAAAATGTTCGAAATATGTTTGCATCATGCCCCCCTATCAAGTGTTTGTGAACGGTCCCTTAACAAAAAAAAGGCAATCACACAAGAATTGGTTTTGCGCCGACCCCGCTTCCTCAGTTTTATATTCCAAAAGAATTGTTTAATATGCTATTCAATGCTGCATACAATTGAAAATAGAAGGGACTAGTAGAAGGAGAAGGAGATGAAACCAGGGGAAATAGCACAGGGCGCTTAAGTTTTGGAGGTGGCCCGCCCTGCTCGTCCAAAACTTGAAACTTCAAGTGTAGATAGGGTTGTTGGTTGAATCCACTGTTATTTGTTGGTCTTACGAAAAATATTCTATATAATATTGAGTTTAAACTTGATATTCATAGCAGATTAGTGATTCCCTTTTATATTTATCCAAATATCACATGTTTCTACGATTGTTTTATAGCCAAATATCGATTTTGACCTATAGTTGATGTATAAACATCTAAAAAAAGTAACTAACCCCCCTTTAATAATGACCCTTATTCAAAAAGGGACTATTGTATTACAAATCTGTAAAATGCGTTGGAAGCAGAATTTATGGGGTGCACCGCTCAGTCCCACACGCCGCTAGTCCTACACGCCGCTAGTCCGACACGCCGCTAGTCCGACACGCCGCTAGTCCGAATCTGAAAAACACTTTTTCAGTACGACACTCCGCTAGTCCGAATTTAAAATACACTCTGCCAGTCCGACACGCAGCTAGTCCGAATGTGAAATGCAGTGCGATAGTCCGACACACCGCTAGTCCGAATCTGAAAAACACCTTTTCAGTTCGACACTCCGCTAGTCCGAATATGAAAACACTGCGCTAGACCAAAACTGAAAAATAACTGCGCTAGCCCGAATCGGAAAAACACTCCTTCAGTCCGACACTGCGTTAGTCCGAATCTAAAAGGCATACCGCTAGTCCGAAACTAAAAACCATTGCGCTAGTCCGAATCTGAATAGCACTGCGGTAGTCCGAATCTGAAAATCACTGCGCTAGTCCGAAACTGTAAACCATTGCGCTAGTCCGGATTTGAAATTCACTGCGCTAGTCCGAATCTGAAAAGCACTGCGCTAGTCCGAATATGAAAAACACTGCGCAAGTCCGAAATTCGGACCAGCGCAGTGTTTCTCAGATTCGGACTAACGCAGTGTTTCTCTGATTCGGACTGTTAAAAAGATTTGCCCTTCCTAATATTCGGACTAGCGCAGTGTTTCTCTGATTCGGACTAGCCAATTGGTTCACATATTCGGACTAGCGCAGTAGTTTTCAATTTCGGACTAGCGCATTGCTTTTCAGTTTCGGACTAGCGCTATGGTTTTCAGTTTCGGATTAGAGACGTGTTTTTTTAGATTCGGACTAGCGCTGTGGTTTTAAATTTCGGACTAGCGCTTTGCTTTGCAGTATCGGACTAGCGCTATGGTTTTCAGTTTCGGACTAGAGCCGTGTTTTTCAGATTCGGACTAGCGCAGTGTCGGACTGAAGGAGTATTTTCCAGATTCGGACTAGCGGTGTGTCGGACTGAAAAAGTGCTTTTCAGATTCGGACTAGCGGCGTATTTTTTAAAAATTCTGTAAACCACGCCGCTAGTCCGAATTTTTATCGGACTAGCGGCGTGGTTTTGATAATTAAATTTCGGACTAGCGGCGTGTCGGACTCGTGCAGTGGTTTTCATTTTCGGACTAGCGCATGCCTTTTTCGGACTAGCGCCCGTACTTTTCATTTTTGGACTGACGCACCTCTAAGTACAGGGAATTTGTGTTGTCGGACTAGCGGAGTGTCGGACTAACGCCATGTACCCGAATTTATTTCTGCGTATGTTGACACCTCATTTGATACGATAGCCCAGAAAACAACAAAACACCAGTCAATTTAATGTAGTAAGGTCCAGATTTGAAAGTTGCACTTACATTCTTCTTCCATTATACAGTCAGCTACCTGCACAACGGATTCTTTTGTTCTGCAAGGCTCACTCAGTCATTTAATGAGGCAATACAAACGATCGAAATTGGTGTTGAAATGAGCAAAATTTTGAGTTACACCTTTTCAGTGTAAAAATTTTTTCTCAGCCAAATGAAAAGCAATAATTTTCATTTTTCAGTAAATGGCTGCAAAAACTATAATGCTTGATACTGATTTTTTTTTTAATCCTGGTGTTAAACTTAGGCCTGAAATTCAGTCATTTAGTGTAAGATATTCGATTTTTATAGGCTTCAGCTCGGCCCGCGAGCTTTTTCTTGGATCAACCTTTTAGCTTTTCAAAGTAATATAGTTCGCTAATGAAGGATTTTCCCCAACTTTCTAAAGCACATCACCGTGAGCTATATATCATAGTTTTGTCAGAATTTCCGTTTTGATTTCACCATCTTTCACTGTCGGCTGAAAAAATTTCTAAATCAACACGTGAAATCTAAAGGCAAGTACTAGCATTGTGGATCGATATCCCTGGGTTTAATAGGAATACCGGCATGGCTATAGTGTTGCCAGAACTTCAATATAGCAAAGAAATTCCCAGACCTATAGCGCTCCTACTGATCATGTTTAACCAGAACACCCAATTGGGGATTTAATCGCTGGTCGGGCAATTGGCTTTCAATGAAAAATTGACCTGGATAACAACAAAGGAAATATCGACTATTTCAGCTGGTTGCTCTCGAGATAAAAGTACTCACCATTGCCTACTTTTACTTAGTTTGACATTTTCGGAGACTGAATGGAAAAAGGGTAAAACAAAAACGGAAATTCTGACAAAACTATAACATATAGACCCACACGATGTGCTTTACAGAGGTGGGAAATATCTTTCTTTAGCAAACTATGTTAGTTTGAGACACTAAAACATGAATTCCGTAAAAAGCTCGCAGGCGAATTCAAGGCCTATAAAAATCAAAAATATCACACTAAAAGACACAATTTGATGCTTAATTTTAACACCAGGATTTAAAAAAAAATGTATATCCAAGCACCAAGTTTTTAACTGACATTACTGAAGAAAAAAAATATTGCTTTATATTTGACCGAGAAAATTAATTTCATAGCAAAAAGGTGTATCTCTGAATTGTGCTGATTTTTACATGTATCGATCGACTTTTAGCGCGACTAAGCATTTCTAAAGAATTGGTTGTCCAGGCGGCAGACTGTATACTGAATACAAATCAATACAATTTACTGCAACTTTCAAATCTTGGGTTACATCGATTTAAATGTACGCTGTGACGTCAATATTTAGTCATTTGTTTTAAATGAGGTGTCAAAATTCTACTTCCAACGCATTTTACAGATTTGTGATACAATCGCCCGTTTTTGAACAATAGTCAATATTTAAGGGGGGGGGGGTAGTTACTTTTTTGGAGATGTTTATTACCCGTCTCAAATATTTTGAGGGTCCACTTACATTATGTTATCATAGTAACAATATGTACAAGCTATACTGAAATTGGTTTCATGTTTTATGAGATCATTCTCCTGGGATGATCATGCTCTTGTATTTGTGGGTTTTTTTGTTAAAGATCAAGAGTGAGTGTCCTACCAGT
Organism: Amphiura filiformis; assembly: GCF_039555335.1. Lineage (NCBI taxonomy): Eukaryota > Metazoa > Echinodermata > Ophiuroidea > Amphilepidida > Amphiuridae > Amphiura > Amphiura filiformis. The sequence goes on from NC_092634.1 coordinate 62,128,527, forward strand.
GAGGTCTTTATGAGAGGTGGGGTGCCCGGTGGGGTGCCCGGTGGGGTGGCCCTACATGTATATATACAAGAAATTTGCGTGCATTTCTTTGTAAATTGATTTTACCTCATGTTTTGGAGTATGAGTTTGTGTACCCAGTGCACGTAAAAAGGTCATTTTACAAGGAAATTGATGTTGAAAAACTGTACCTTGATAGATGAGCATGTTTGATATGAAATAAAACAATGAAATAACAAGAACACAGCAAAAGCATGGCCACATCGTAGAACAGGACACGATGTAAACACCCACACACCTCAACGTATAACTCTATCATTTTTGATGATAAGAACTCGCCACTAAGAAACTCTAGAAATATGCATTATGCTAGTAAAACGCACCTTCCCGAAAATGTTCGAGGAAAGCCAGACATCCTTGGATTGTCTGGTTCATTAAACACGCAAAAGAATTTGTTTTGTGCCAACCCTGCTTCATCTGTAAGAGAATTGTTATACGATTCAATGACGTAATTTGAAAGTAGAATTTTAATAATGGTAAAGAATAATTACCTTTCAATAGTAAGTGTCAATAAAAATTAAGCCTCGATCTTTTCTTTCTTTTTTAATTTACCAAATCGGCAAATTCTCAAAACATGTTAAAAAATTAATATGATATAAAATTTGTCTATCGTTTTCAAAATCTAGCTATAGATGATAGATATCAAATCCATCTATCATTCTCTAGATCTATAGATTATGCAGGGTATCAAACTTGTCTAACTATCAGATATATCGCCGATATTTAAGGCCAAGTAAAATAAAAAACATGTTTCAAGTCCGGATATTTTAAAAAAAGGAGGAGGGGGCTTTTTATTTTTTATTTTTTATCGCAAAAATCGGTGTAAATACCCATAATTAGAGCTGTTTTAGCGTACACAATAATGCCTGGAAAAAGGAGGAGGCCTCTTTTTATTTGTTGTTCTGAGAGGTAGACCTCCTCTAATGATCACAAAACCTTCCAAAAACAAGTGTTTCTTGTATATTATTATTATAGCAAGGCTATATAAAGCATCTCTACTTCCTAGACGTATATTTTGAAAAGTTATAACTGAATTTCAAAAAATAAAAATATAATTGAAGAAACCTCAAAAAAAGAAGCGGGAGGGGACGTGAAACATGTTTATTTTTTTGTTTGGCCTAATAAAATGTCCTTGCTTCCTTTCATCTAAAATATCGCCATCTACAATCTACGAAAAAAGTCCTTGGAACGCTTGGTACACTCTGTCGAAATTCCGTGCAGAATTTCATATGATCATGGAAATAACGTATATTTTGCCTGGGAACAAGCATGACATCTACAACAATGATTAACCTTCCCTCTCCCCATCAATCAATGTTGGAACACATTGGGAAACCGCTGAAGACTTTGGTATTTCTCAACATTGCACGGGGGCGAGGGGGTGCCAGTTTTCCGTTATTTAAGCGCAAGCGTTTCAAGACTTTTTCGTTGATTGTCTCTACCGAATGCAAAATATTTCATCTAAATTTCGTTTTTGGCTCATAACTCAAAAACGGAATGTCGTATGAGCTTCATATTGCACACGATTTGAGAGTGGATTATATGCTTTGGAATCATAACAAAATTGTTGATAAAGAAATTGGTTTATTTAGGGAGTGGTCACTGAAACCATCCCCTATGCTAAACAACACACGTTTTGTAATTATGGCTCTAAACTGCTCTAAAATTTCATTTTTGTCCCATAACTTAAAAACAAAATGTTGTATGAGCTTCATATTGCACACGATTTGGGAATATATAATATCCCTTTGAATCAAAATAAATTGTTGATAAAGATGTTGGATTATTTAGGAATGGTCACTGAAAACACCTCCTATGCTAAATTACACACATTTCGTAATTATGACTAAAATCTCGTTTTTGTCTCATAATTCAAAAACACTACAAATATAGTTTTTAAAAATATTACAATGTTTTGCAGCATGTTTTCCAAAATGTTTTTGAATTTTATTAAAGCGTTCTGTACCCTTTATAATATAACCCAACATGTAAATGTTTTCTGTAAAACCTGTGTTTGCTGAGTATAGGCTTATCCGAACGAATCAGAAAGATTATGATGTGACAATTTGAAACAACTCATTTCTGGATATTATTTATAATAAAATACGCTTTTGCGGTGAGAAAAAAAGAAGAAAAAAAAAGAAAACAACAATTGAATACACTTAAAGAAAAAAATCGACCACCACGGGGATTCGAACCATTCGCATCAATCAATAGTCAAAAGATTACCAGTCGAAGGACTAAGCCGTTGCGCCACGCTGCCATTTCGCAATCGAAGTAACCAGTTTTGGTCTTTTATAGTAGTCAGGTATCGGGGAAAGTGTAAAGCTGTATAGTGCAAACGGCAAAGTGTATCAGTTTACCATAATGACAAAATGGTCCAAAATCGACCTTTTATGGTTTTTCGGCCGCCTCTCATGAAGCGTGATGTTCGCTTACATTGGCTATACCAATTGAGAATGTTTGAATACAAAAGTAATGACACATTGATCGCATTTATGAAATTTGTTAGCAGTTTACCATTTTGAATTGAAATAGATATCTATACGTATATATTAATATCAATGCAGGGCAAACTGCTCAGTATGCACGTTGTTCAATGCAGCAGTTTACCATTACAGATTACCATAATGGGTTTACACTTTACACCATTTGACTATTCGTGTTTTAATTGCGTGAATCATTGCTAAATTATGAATTCATTATTTCTATGCTTCTTTTTTCTTTCTTCGTATTAAAAATAAAGAAAAAAGAAAGAAAGAAAGAAAGAAAGAAAGAAAGAAAGAAAGAAAGAAAGAAAGAAAAGAAAGAAGGAAAGAAAGATCAATAATGAATCAATGACAGAATGAACGAAAGTCATTTTAAATAAAATACTTAGTTTCAATCAATGAAAGAATGAACGAAAGACATTTTAAATAAATAAAAACATGAACGTGGAAAAAAAGTTGAAGTGACCGCTTATAGGTTCAAATTACAAGCGTCTTAATCACGAAGCTCCCGTGGCGAAGTGGTTAAGGCAGAGGTCTTATAAACCTGAGGGTCTGGGTTCGATTCCCAGGCGGTATCACTTTTTCTGTCTCATTTATTATTTGCGACGGTGAACCTGGTGAAAATTTTTTGTTTATTATAAATACATGAAGTATACATTTTGGCTTTATTTTTTCTGTCTTTTTTTCTTCCTTTCTTTCTCTATGTTTGATTTGATTTTATTTAATCATTTCTTTATTTCTTTCCCAAAAGCTCCCAAATGAAATACTTTCCGATTTAAATGTGATCTTATAATAGTCCTACAAACCCCCTCCGCCCTACCCCAGATACATCCCACGCCCTACACCATGCACGCACACACCCACACATTATACATACACAAATTTGTGAAGCACACATCTGCTGAAGATAGTTGTTACATCATGTCAAAAACAAGTTAATGCTATCTACTGAAGATAGTCGTAGTTTATTATTTACTTCATTACAAATCGTAACGTACATGCGGTTTTAGTATTAAATTAAAACTCAATTTTCTTTTTTCTAACGTTCATTCACCTATCTGACAAGTGCTATGAAGGTGAACTTTAATATTAATTTTAAAAATAAATTAGGCAACTCGGAATCATGCAGCTTAGAGCCGTAATTACGAGATATGTGTTTGAAACGATTTCTCGGTTTTGAGATATAGCATAAAAATTTCATTAAATGCGTGTAAGTTGGGGCATGGGGTGTTTCAGTGCCCACTCCTGAACCAACCAATTTCTTTATCAGCAATTGTATTATGATTCCTAAGTACATGGTCTACTTCCAAATCCTGTGAAATATGAAGCTCATACAACATTCTGTTTTTGAGTTATGGGACAAAAACGACATTTTAGAGCAGTTTAGAGCTATAATTGCAAAATGTGTGTATTTTAGCATAGGGGGTGATTGCAGTGACCACTTCCTAAAGAAATCAATTTCTTTATCAACAAATTTGTTATGATTCCAAAGCATATAATCCACTCTCAAATCGTGTGCAATGAGAAGCTCATACGACATTCCGTTTTTGAGTTATGAGCCAAAAACGAAATTTAGATGAAATATTTTGCATTCGGCAGAGACAATCTACGAAAAAAGTCCTTGGAACGCTTGGTACACTCTGTCGAAATTCCGTGCAGAATTTCATATGATCATGGAAATAACGTATATTTTGCCTGGGAACAAGCATGACATCTACAACAATGATTAACCCTTCCCTCTCCCCATCAATCAATGTTGGAACACATTGGGAAACCGCTGAAGACTTTGGTATTTCTCAACATTGCACGGGGAGAGAGGGGGACAGTTTTCCGTTATTTAAGCGCAAGCGTTTCAAGACTTTTCGTTGATTGTCTCTACCGAATGCAAAATATTTCATCTAAATTTCGTTTTTGGCTCATAACTCAAAAACGGAATGTCGTATGAGCTTCATATTGCACACGATTTGAGAGTGGATTATATGCTTTGGAATCATAACAAAATTGTTGATAAAGAAATTGGTTTATTTAGGGAGTGGTCACTGAAACCATCCCCTATGCTAAACAACACACGTTTTGTAATTATGGCTCTAAACTGCTCTAAAATTTCATTTTTGTCCCATAACTTAAAAACAAAATGTTGTATGAGCTTCATATTGCACACGATTTGGGAATATATAATATCCCTTTGAATCAAAATAAATTGTTGATAAAGATGTTGGATTATTTAGGGAATGGTCACTGAAAACACCTCCTATGCTAAATTACACACATTTCGTAATTATGACTAAAATCTCGTTTTTGTCTCATAATTCAAAAACACTACAAATATAGTTTTTAAAAAATATTACAATGTTTTGCAGCATGTTTTCCAAAATGTTTTTGAATTTTATTAAAGCGTTCTGTACCCTTTATAATATAACCCAACATGTAAATGTTTTCTGTAAAACCTGTGTTTGCTGAGTATAGGCTTATCCGAACGAATCAGAAAGATTATGATGTGACAATTTGAAACAACTCATTTCTGGATATTATTTATAATAAAATACGCTTTTGCGGTGAGAAAAAAAAAAGAAAAAAAGAAAGAAAACAACAATTGAATACACTTAAAGAAAAAAATCGACCACCACGGGGATTCGAACCATTCGCATCAATCAATAGTCAAAAGATTACCAGTCGAAGGACTAAGCCGTTGCGCCACGCTGCCATTTCGCAATCGAAGTAACCAGTTTTGGTCTTTTATAGTAGTCAGGTATCGGGGAAAGTGTAAAGCTGTATAGTGCAAACGGCAAAGTGTATCAGTTTACCATAATGACAAAATGGTCCAAAATCGACCTTTTATGGTTTTTAGGCCGCATCTCATGAAGCGTGATGTTCGCTTACATTGGCTATACCAATTGAGAATGTTTGAATACAAAAGTAATGACACATTGATCGCATTTATGAAATTTGTTAGCAGTTTACCATTTTGAATTGAAATAGATATCTATACGTATATATTAATATCAATGCAGGGCAAACTGCTCAGTATGCACGTTGTTCAATGCAGCAGTTTACCATTACAGATTACCATTATGGGTTTACACTTTACACCATTTGACTATTCGTGTTTTAATTGCGTGAATCATTGCTAAATTATGAATTCATTATTTCTATGCTTCTTTTTTCTTTCTTCGTATTAAAAATAAAGAAAAAAGAAAGAAAGAAAGAAAGAAAGAAAGAAAGAAAGAAAGAAAGAAAGAAAGAAAGAAAGAAAGAAAGAAAGAAAAGAAAGAAGGAAAGAAAGATCAATAATGAATCAATGACAGAATGAACGAAAGTCATTTTAAATAAAATACTTAGTTTCAATCAATGAAAGAATGAACGAAAGACATTTTAAATAAATAAAAACATGAACGTGGAAAAAAAGTTGAAGTGACCGCTTATAGGTTCAAATTACAAGCGTCTTAATCACGAAGCTCCCGTGGCGAAGTGGTTAAGGCAGAGGTCTTATAAACCTGAGGGTCTGGGTTCGATTCCCAGGCGGTATCACTTTTTCTGTCTCATTTATTATTTGCGACGGTGAACCTGGTGAAAATTTTTTGTTTATTATAAATACATGAAGTATACATTTTGGCTTTATTTTTTCTGTCTTTTTTCTTCCTTTCTTTCTCTATGTTTGATTTGATTTTATTTAATCATTTCTTTATTTCTTTCCCAAAAGCTCCCAAATGAAATACTTTCCGATTTAAATGTGATCTTATAATAGTCCTACAAACCCCTCCGCCCTACCCCAGATACATCCCACGCCCTACACCATGCACGCACACACCCCACATTATACATACACAAATTTGTGAAGCACACATCTGCTGAAGATAGTTGTTACATCATGTCAAAAACAAGTTAATGCTATCTACTGAAGATAGTCGTAGTTTATTATTTACTTCATTACAAATCGTAACGTACATGCGGTTTTAGTATTAAATTAAAACTCAATTTTCTTTTTCTAACGTTCATTCACCTATCTGACAAGTGCTATGAAGGTGAACTTTAATATTAATTTTAAAAATAAATTAGGCAACTCGGAATCATGCAGCTTAGAGCCGTAATTACGAGATATGTGTTTGAAACGATTTCTCGGTTTTGAGATATAGCATAAAAATTTCATTAAATGCGTGTAAGTTGGGGCATGGGGTGTTTCAGTGCCCACTCCCTGAACCAACCAATTTCTTTATCAGCAATTGTATTATGATTCCTAAGTACATGGTCTACTTCCAAATCCTGTGAAATATGAAGCTCATACAACATTCTGTTTTTGATTTATGGGACAAAAACGACATTTTAGAGCAGTTTAGAGCTATAATTGCAAAATGTGTGTATTTTAGCATAGGGGGTGATTGCAGTGACCACTTCCTAAAGAAATCAATTTCTTTATCAACAAATTTGTTATGATTCCAAAGCATATAATCCACTCTCAAATCGTGTGCAATGAGAAGCTCATACGACATTCCGTTTTTGAGTTATGAGCCAAAAACGAAATTTAGATGAAATATTTTGCATTCGGCAGAGACAATCTACGAAAAAAGTCCTTGGAACGCTTGGTACACTCTGTCGAAATTCCGTGCAGAATTTCATATGATCATGGAAATAACGTATATTTTGCCTGGGAACAAGCATGACATCTACAACAATGATTAACCCTTCCCCTCTCCCCATCAATCAATGTTGGAACACATTGGGAAACCGCTGAAGACTTTGGTATTTCTCAACATTGCACGGGGGAGAGGGGGGGACAGTTTTCCGTTATTTAAGCGCAAGCGTTTCAAGACTTTTTTCGTTGATTGTCTCTACCGAATGCAAAATATTTCATCTAAATTTCGTTTTTGGCTCATAACTCAAAAACGGAATGTCGTATGAGCTTCTCATTGCACACGATTTGAGAGTGGATTATATGCTTTGGAATCATAACAAAATTGTTGATAAAGAAATTGGTTTATTTAGGGAGTGGTCACTGAAACCATCCCCTATGCTAAACAACACACGTTTTGTAATTATGGCTCTAAACTGCTCTAAAATTTCATTTTTGTCCCATAACTTAAAAAACAAAATGTTGTATGAGCTTCATATTGCACACGATTTGGGAATATATAATATCCCTTTGAATCAAAATAAATTGTTGATAAAGATGTTGGATTATTTAGGAATGGTCACTGAAAACACCTCCTATGCTAAATTACACACATTTCGTAATTATGACTAAAATCTCGTTTTTGTCTCATAATTCAAAAACACTACAAATATAGTTTTTAAAAAATATTACAATGTTTTGCAGCATGTTTTCCAAAATGTTTTTGAATTTTATTAAAGCGTTCTGTACCCTTTATAATATAACCCAACATGTAAATGTTTTCTGTAAAACCTGTGTTTGCTGAGTATAGGCTTATCCGAACGAATCAGAAAGATTATGATGTGACAATTTGAAACAACTCATTTCTGGATATTATTTATAATAAAATACGCTTTTGCGGTGAGAAAAAAAAAAGAAAAAAAAAGAAAACAACAATTGAATACACTTAAAGAAAAAAATCGACCACCACGGGGATTCGAACCATTCGCATCAATCAATAGTCAAAAGATTACCAGTCGAAGGACTAAGCCGTTGCGCCACGCTGCCATTTCGCAATCGAAGTAACCAGTTTTGGTCTTTTATAGTAGTAAGGTATCGGGGAAAGTGTAAAGCTGTATAGTGCAAACGGCAAAGTGTATCAGTTTACCATAATGACAAAATGGTCCAAAATCGACCTTTTATGGTTTTTAGGCCGCATCTCATGAAGCGTGATGTTCGCTTACATTGGCTATACCAATTGAGAATGTTTGAATACAAAAGTAATGACACATTGATCGCATTTATGAAATTTGTTAGCAGTTTACCATTTTGAATTGAAATAGATATCTATACGTATATATTAATATCAATGCAGGGCAAACTGCTCAGTATGCACGTTGTTCAATGCAGCAGTTTACCATTACAGATTACCATTATGGGTTTACACTTTACACCATTTGACTATTCGTGTTTTAATTGCGTGAATCATTGCTAAATTATGAATTCATTATTTCTATGCTTCTTTTTTCTTTCTTCGTATTAAAAATAAAGAAAAAGAAAGAAAGAAAGAAAGAAAGAAAGAAAGAAAGAAAGAAAGAAAGAAAAGAAAGAAAAGGAAAGAAAGATCAATAATGAATCAATGACAGAATGAACGAAAGTCATTTTAAATAAAATACTTAGTTTCAATCAATGAAAGAATGAACGAAAGACATTTTAAATAAATAAAAACATGAACGTGGAAAAAAGTTGAAGTGACCGCTTATAGGTTCAAATTACAAGCGTCTTAATCACGAAGCTCCCGTGGCGAAGTGGTTAAGGCAGAGGTCTTATAAACCTGAGGGTCTGGGTTCGATTCCCAGGCGGTATCACTTTTTCTGTCTCATTTATTATTTGCGACGGTGAACCTGGTGAAAATTTTTTGTTTATTATAAATACATGAAGTATACATTTTGGCTTTATTTTTTCTGTCTTTTTTTTCTTCCTTTCTTTCTCTATGTTTGATTTGATTTTATTTAATCATTTCTTTATTTCTTTCCCAAAAGCTCCCAAATGAAATACTTTCCGATTTAAATGTGATCTTATAATAGTCCCACAAACCCCCTCCGCCCTACCCCAGATACATCCCACGCCCTACACCATGCACGCACACACCCCACACATTATACATACACAAATTTGTGAAGCACACATCTGCTGAAGATAGTTGTTACATCATGTCAAAAACAAGTTAATGCTATCTACTGAAGATAGTCGTAGTTTATTATTTACTTCATTACAAATCGTAACGTACATGCGGTTTTAGTATTAAATTAAAACTCAATTTTCTTTTTCTAACGTTCATTCACCTATCTGACAAGTGCTATGAAGGTGAACTTTAATATTAATTTTAAAAATAAATTAGGCAACTCGGAATCATGCAGCTTAGAGCCGTAATTACGAGATATGTGTTTGAAACGATTTCTCGGTTTTGAGATATAGCATAAAAATTTCATTAAATGCGTGTAAGTTGGGGCATGGGGTGTTTCAGTGCCCACTCCCTGAACCAACCAATTTCTTTATCAGCAATTGTATTATGATTCCTAAGTACATGGTCTACTTCCAAATCCTGTGAAATATGAAGCTCATACAACATTCTGTTTTTGAGTTATGGGACAAAAACGACATTTTAGAGCAGTTTAGAGCTATAATTGCAAAATGTGTGTATTTTAGCATAGGGGTGATTGCAGTGACCACTTCCTAAAGAAATCAATTTCTTTATCAACAAATTTGTTATGATTCCAAAGCATATAATCCACTCTCAAATCGTGTGCAATGAGAAGCTCATACGACATTCCGTTTTTGAGTTATGAGCCAAAAACGAAATTTAGATGAAATATTTTGCATTCGGCAGAGACAATCTACGAAAAAAGTCCTTGGAACGCTTGGTACACTCTGTCGAAATTCCGTGCAGAATTTCATATGATCATGGAAATAACGTATATTTTGCCTGGGAACAAGCATGACATCTACAACAATGATTAACCTTCCCTCTCCCCATCAATCAATGTTGGAACACATTGGGAAACCGCTGAAGACTTTGGTATTTCTCAACATTGCACGGGGAGAGGGGTGATGTTATTTAAGCGCAAGCGTTTCAAGACTTTTTCGTTGATTGTAGATCTACAATCAACGAAAAAGTCTTGAACGCTTGCGTGTAAATAACGGAAAATCGTCACCCCTCTCCCCGTGCAATGTTGAGAAATACAAAAGTCTTCAGCGGTTTCCCAATGTGTTCCAACATTGATTGATGGGGAGAGGGAAAGGGTAAATCATTGTTGTAGATGTCATGCTTGTTCCCATGCAAAATATACATCATTTCCATGATCATATGAAATTCTGCACGGAATTTCGACAGAGTGTACCAAGCGTTCCAAGGACTTTTTTCGTAGATTGTAGCTACATGATATAATATCAAATAAACTATCATTTTCTAGATCTAGCTATATATGATATGCATTAAATTTGTCTGACTATCAGATATCGCCGGTATTTTATAATATCTTATCTAAATATCGCCATCTAAATCTAACTAACTGATATGTATCAAATTTGTCTAACTATCGTTCTCAAAATCTAGCTAGACGATATGTATCATCTGTCTAACTATCGGATATTTCGCCGGTAAACAGATAAAAATTTCCTTGCTACTTTGTCTTATCTAAATATCGCCATCTAAATCTAGCTAAATGATATGTATGAAATTTGTCTAACTATCGTTCTCAAGATCTAGCTCTATCATTGGTCTAACTATCAGATATATCGCCGATATTTTATTAAATGTCGATGCTAGTATCTAAATATCGTCATCTAAATCTAAATAGAGATATGTATCGTTTGTCTAACTATCAGATATATCGTCGATATTTCATAAAATGTACATGCTACTTTGTCTTATCTAAATATCGTCATCGTTTGTCTAACTATCAGATATATCTTAAAAACTGTTTAATATATACAACAACATCCAAAGTTTAGGGTTAAAAAGACAAAACAACCGACGCACAGTGGGCCAGGTCAAAGTCAAAGTGTGCCAAAACCCTACTTTAGTGACTTTCAATGTTCGAATTTTTTTTATGCGATTTGGAAAGATAATGAACCTAAGAATATTTTCTGAAAATATTTCGCCACTGGTTTGTTCTTAAAGGTGGTATCTTTTATATCAAACACGCGAAATTGCCACAATCTGCTTCTTATTAGAAAAATCATGATTTGGGGGTAAAATTCTATAATTTTGTTTTGACATTTCTGATTCATCTGTGCTTTCACAGCTATTTGAGAAACTATTTGTAGAATATAACAATAGGATATGAAGAATGTGAAAACCTTCAGGGAATTAAATATTTTGGCTTAAACGTCCTCAAAACTAAGGAAAAATTCGATTTTAACAAATTTGATCTCGAAAGATTAGATTCCCGTCGATTCCCGCCTTAAAACTTATACAGGCACCTTCAGAAAAGATTAATCTTTGTGATGGTACCAAATTTAGCTGCAGCTTTCCGCAGTCTTCTGCAGTGGAGTCAGTTTTATGAGGCCCTGTGCCAGTAAAAGTGGCCACAAAATCGTAATTCAGGTGAAAAGAGATGTACCGCGCTGTACAGCGTGTACAAACATCGATCTGCACCGAGTTCTATTTATAGACTGATGCTGGGAGACAAACACAACCGCCGTATAGAGATGGATATTAGTTTAACAAACATTTAATTAATTCGCGAATTTAACATTGAATTCGCAGATTTAATATTTGATATTTAATTCGCAAATATTAAATGTGTAGATGTAATATATAATTCGCAGATTTAATATCAAATCTGCGAATTTAATATTAAATTCAAGAACTAAATATTAAATTTGTAAATTAAATATCAAATCTACGAATTAAATATAAAATCCGCGAATTTAATATAAATTTCGCGAATTAAATTTCAAATCTGTGAATTCAATATTATATCTGTGAATTATATATAATATTAGATTGAATAAATTAAATATTACATCTACGAATTTAATATTAAATCTGCGAATTATATATTATATTAGATTCGTTAATTAAATATTAAATTTGTGAATTAAATTAATGAGTTGTATCATCCGGGGTGGGGGTCTCCCATTGACATGGTATAAGTATATGACTTGCCTTTTGGGGTGCTTTTTCGCCAATTTTTGTAAAGCGATGGGTGGGTTTTCACCACAGACAAAAGCACCCAGTAGGCCCTATGTCATTGTGAATTTTGAGAAACATGTTGGTAAAAGTACCAATTTGGGCAAAATTGGTTGCTTTTTCAGGGAAATTGGTATACAGTAATGGGTTGAAAATTAGGGCCAAAATTAAGTTTAAGATAATGGCGACGTTTTGGAGTCGGGCAGGAAGAATGACGTACAATTTTGTGAGAGAAACCACCCCAAGCATCTAGTCTTGCCGGTTGTTTGTTTGCTTGCTTGTATTAAACAATTAAAATGTCAGCATTTTATTGATGTCATACGTATTAGAAAATGCCGTCAGTTAATTTTCCGTATAACCTTGAATATGCTATTTGCTAATACTTTTCCAACCGGACATTTGAATTACTGTTGTAAGAATAATTAGCCAATCACGGTTCGGTATTTTAATGACGCCATATGCTTTGGAAAATGGCTCTATTGGATTCCGCAGTCCTTAAAACCCCCGATTTGAAAGTTTTTATAAAAATTCTTACACAGGCATTTGAATAACTGTGGGAGGAATAATTGACCAATCATATATCGGCATATTAATGACGTCATACGCTTTCCAAAATGTCATCACTGAATTTCGCACCCCTTGGAACCCCTATTTTGCCTTTTCAATTAAAATTTTAACATATGTCATTTGAAATATTGTTGTAAAAATAATCGACCAATCACCGTTCAGCATTTTGATGACGTCATACATTTTTGAAAATGCCACCATTGAATTCTGCAGCCTCAAAAACCCCTAAAATAGTCATTATACCGTGTTTTTATGCGTTTGATTGTCCGTTTATAATTTTGGCACAGTTTGAGGCGATTCTGGCCCACTGTGCGACGTTTCGGGAGCATAAAAACTTCCCTTTTACAAGGTAAAAACAAGTAGCACTAGTAACTAGCACTGCAAGATTTCATAAAATTTCCATGCTACTTTGTCTTATCTAAATATCGCCATCTAAATCTAACTAGACGATATGTATCATTTGCCTATCAGATATATCGCCGATATTTCATAAAATGTCCTTGCTCCTTAATCTTATCTAAATAACGGCGTCATCTAAATCTAACTAGATGATATATATCAACTTTGTCTAACTTATCGTTCTCAAGATCTAGATAAACTATCGTTCTCAAGATCTAGCTAGACGATATATCAAATTTGTCAACTATCAGATAGGCCTATATATCGCCGATATTTTATAATTTTTGTCTAGCTATCGCCGATATTGTCATAAATATCGCCATCTAAATACAAGGGACTGTGCAATAATTATGAGGGGGGTATAGGTAAAAATTGCCAAGCGGCTTGCCAAAAATCGCTCGTAGTTGTAGTCCTTGCCCTATAAAAAAAACCGTTTTGGGGGTATTAGAGAAAAATAGCATTTTTTTTCGCTTTGGGCGCGCTGCACGCTGGCCCATCAAGTACGGAATTGAACTACATTTTGGGCTAACATAGTCTGGAATTGAAAAACAATACCATGACACCGGCACAAAATATATATGTTTGTCCTCCATAAATGTCAATGCTTCAGCCGCCAAAGGCCTGATAATGAGGCAACTTGTCAGGACGAAATCGACAAAAACACACTCTGGACCTCTTCTTTTAGACCCATTTGACAAAAATTATGGATAAATTATGGTGAACATTTTAGCTAAATATATTGTCAACATTCAATAATATTTATGTTACAATGTTTTGGATTTTGTGTGTTCTGGGTTCCCATATTAAATAAATTAATTTAAGGGATCTGAAATGAGCGTTTTGAATGTTTCGACAGTATTTTTGTGGGACATGAGAGCACATCAGACATATCGAATTGCATTCTGAATACGAAGAATGTCTTTCTGATATCAAATAATTTTCATTTTTGAAATTCACGATATAATACAAATGTTATGACAAATTATAAAAATTTGATATTTTTCACATTTTTGATATATAACAGTCCTCGAAGTAAATCTTATAAATCTAATGATATATTCTTAAAGTGTATGTAGCTGGGAGGAAAAGCAGACGATCAATTGAAAATTTTGACCTTTCATATTAAAGGTATGGATTTTTTCCCCAAAACACCTAGTTTTTTGGTGTTTTGGGGAAAAAATCCATATCTTCAATACGAAAGGTCCAAATTTTCAATTGATCGTCGGCTTTTCATCCCACCTACATACACTTTAAGAATATGTCATTAGATTTATAAAGTTTACTTCGTGTACTGTTAAATATCAAAAATATCAATTTTTAATCATTTGCCATAAAATGTGTTTTACAATGCGAATTCCAAAAAGTCAAAATTATTTATTTATTTCAGAATGCAATTCGATATGTCTGATGTGCTCCAATGTCCCACAATAAAAACTGTCCAAACATTCATACCCCACCCCTTAACTTGCATGACTAAATACAGTTAACATTAATGTGATTTCAATGTTGTGTTGAATTCATGTTGTGTATTCATTTGCTTTCAATATAGGCCTATTTATTTGCTTTATGTTTCTGCTTCAACAGGAGCCTCGGGTCAATCCCAGAGCCGGGTGATGTGCGACTTGAAGATGGAGATAACGATCGTGTTGGTAGACTGGAGTTTTATGTTCAGAATGAATGGGCGACGGTATGCGACGACGGATTTGGACTCGATGAGGCTGAAGTGATCTGTCGACAACTTGGCCATTCTACCGACCATGCTACACCTGTATATGATGGTCCATGGTCAGATGGTACAGGACTGATTGCAAATATAACGAACTGTCCTGCTTCTGGCAATACAGTGGACGATTGTAACTATGATGGGGATGATTCAATACTTAGTTCATCAGCAGGAGATTCCACCAAGTCAACACAGTGCTATCACTACGAAGATGTCGGGGTGCATTGCATAGAAGGTGAGTGGTATGATATCATCCCGGGATATCATCGGGGGCGCACCATTAGTTTGCAGGGACTGGTTAAAATAAAAACTTCGGTCAATAGTGAGATGTAAAAAATCGCCCACTGATGAGTAAAAAAAATCCCCACCGAACTCTGTATAAAGGTATACATTAAAATTTGAAATTAAAAACATTTGGCCGACAAATGAATGGAGCCCTGTGGAGGTCAAACGGTGACCTTTACCTTTCTGCTTAACTCCAGAAGGGAATGTCACAGATAGGTAAAAGTATATTTTTCTGGATCGCCATGACAAGAGGAATAATTTGGAGAACCTTTCAACAGCATTTGAGCAGTCTGAATTTTGACCTCTGCATGAACTTCGACCCGCCATATCTCAAAATGCTCAATGCTGACAGATGTCCAGTAAACTTATTTTTGTGGTTGGTGCCTATTATAGCTGTCAGATCAGTTACCGATTTAATGGCGGATGCCCTTTGTTCCGAACAAAAGGTACCTCTCGATGAATAGCGTGTCGGTAAATCAAATCGGCTCAAAGTAACAATGCATTACGAAATCTATTGCTATTCTATGTTTATACATGTAAAAGCTCTTTGGTCATACCCACTGGCAGCAGGACTTTACGTGCACCCTTTACTAAAGGTATGGGTTTATAGGTCAATTTGGGGTCATTAGAGGTCACGGGGTCAGATTTTCAAAATGCTCCAATTGAACTGAAATTTGAATGCAATGATCCTTATGACATTCACATGTTTTTTGAGGTAATTAAGGGGTCATAAAGAGGTCAAAATGCCAGCTTTCTACGATCAAGGTTTAATAAAATGGCAATTAGTAAAAAAGTGCTGCGTGAACAGGTCATCAAAGTCATCCGCCTAACTTACCTCGTGTCCTTGCAAAGGACACGATTGTTCTAGTTAGTTAATTTGTCGTTTTTTCAACCAAGCAAAACGAACAGGGCCGACGGTGATAGTTTCTTCATTTTTATAACACGGTGTACAAAAAAAATCAGAAAAGCAATTTAAATATTTGTTTTTCTTGCTCCTTTGCAACCAAGAAAAAGGCCAACAATGAATTATACTTCCAGGTATACTTACCGGATTAGGGTTTGCATGTTAAGGGTATGTTAAGAGTAAAAACACTATTTGTTTTATTCTTTTATTATTTATATGCTTATAATGTAAACTTCAAATAACCTTTTCTTGAGTTTATTTTTTTTCTAAATTGCAAACGAAAAACAGTAATAAGTCGGTTTTTTTGTAAGTTTAAATTATGCTTTTCCTTTTTTCCTTTTCACACATTCATATAACACTATGTACTTTCATTCTGGACAAAATTAAGTCCACTTTTTTGCAAACTTCAAAGAAAATTCACATTGTGTGGCAAATATGATTTTGAATTTCCAAATCATTATCCATTCAAAAGGACCGCATTCCCCCCTTAGTGTTAGGCAGTATGATTAGAAGTAGGATTAAGGGTAGAGTAGGATAGGAATTGAGTTAGGATTAGGGTTTGCATGTTAAGGGTATGTTAGGGTTAAGGTTGGGATTAGGCCTAGGGTTAGGATTAGGGTTAGCATTAGGGTTAGTGTTAAGCCCAAGTGTAGGGTTAAGGTTAGGGTGAAAGTTCCATAAAATTGGAGTTGTCGTTTTTATGCAACTTTATAATGCAACTTTATAAATGGAATTCTAGACATCAATTACATACAAATCAGTACCAACTTTAACAGATTTAGCCATATAATTAGTATTGTCAAAAATATTGATTTTCAGACCCCACCCCAACCCCCACCACAGATCCCCTGTCCAAGTACTTGTTTTGCCCGGCACCAACTCATTTTTGGCCGATTTGGATGAATTATGAGCTAACTCTTACCCTATACTCAAGATTTTTTTTAAATGCTTAAACTTGTGTCAAGTCTTACAATTTTGTGACTACAATTGTAAGAAAACATGCAAAATTGCATGTTTTTGGACCACTTTCCCTCAAATTGCAAAAATATTAAAATTTGACTTTTATTGCCAGTTAGGACTAACTAAAGGATTAGGATTTAGCTATGTTTCATTTGGCAAAACAGGATAATATTTGTTTAAGCCAAAAAATTAGTTCTATACTTTTCTGGAATGGGGAGTAGTTCCTGGGGCCTAGTATACACATATTGACTGCTATGAGGGGCATGGTTAAAATCATAGGCCCAAGGTGATCTCAAAACCATGACTATGCCCCGAGGCGTAGCCGAGGGGCATAGTCATGGTTTTGAGATCACCGCGGGCCTATAATTTTAACAATTCCCCGAATAAAAAGCAGTCATTATTTGTTTTATATTCCAGATTCATGTCATCTGGTTGGTTAAAAGCATCGGTTTTGGGAAGAGAAATTAAGTTTCAATGCGAACGGCACAGTTCACAATCTGCGATTTCCGCGTAATTGTGGCGCGCGAAAACTATTAACGCGTGCGTAATATCATTTTACGCTGGGAACTACGCACACGCAGAACTATGCCCGGGGAATAGTTACTGTTGCGGGCATAGTCAAAACTATGCCCGCTCATTTAACCAATCAGATGGCGGGAATCTTTAGATGAGGTATATAATTAATTATATAGGCTTAGCCTGAGCACCTGACAATGTTCACTTTCAACTCTTATTATTGGATCAAATCGCCACTACGCAGTCGCAATAGGATGTCGCCATTTTTGTTGGATTTGTTTTTCTTGGTGCACACAACTAAATTCCTCATTGAACTAAATGTTCGGAGTGATGATTTTGTCAATGCCGATTCGAACTTAACAAATGAAATTTGGTATCAAAATAAATGCAATCATATGTATAATGTTATTACATTATCTGTATACCACGCTAACCTTTTTTTTTGTTGTTGTTATTTTGTCACGAAGAAAAACCGTGGAATTCCCCAGCCGCCCCCATTTTTTCATTAAATCTCAGAATAAAAACACTGTGTTCAGACCCGATTTGGTGGTGCACTCGAAATCCCTCTTTTTGTATAGCAGCACCGCTTCCATGTTGTGCGGATCTTTAATTATTTACAAAATCAAGGGGCATGGTTAAAATTATAGGCCCAAGGTGATCTCAAAACCATGACTATGCCCCGAGGCGTAGCCGAGGGACATAGTCATGGTTTTGAGATCACCGCCGGCCTATAATTTTAACAATTCCCCGAATAAAAAGCAGTCATTATTTGTTTTATATTCCAAATCTTAAGATTCTTGTCATCTGGTTGGTTAAAAGCATCGATTTTGGGAAGAGAAATTAAGTTTCAATGCGAACGGCACCGTTCACAATCTGCGATTTCCGCGTAATTGTGGCGCGCGAAAACTATTAACGCGTGCGTAATATCATTTTACGCTGGGAACAACGCACACGCAGAACTATGCCCGGGGAATAGTTACTGTCGCGGGCATAGTCAAAACTATGCCCGCTCTTTTAACCAATCAGATGGCGGGAATCTTTAGATGAGGTATATAATTAATTATATAGGCCTAGCCTGAGCACCTGACAATGTTCACTTTCAACTCTTATTATTGGATCAAATCGCCACTACGCAATCGCAATAGGATGTCGCCATTTTGTTGGATTTGTTTTTCTTGGTGCACACAACTAAATTCCTCATTGAACTAAATGTTCGGAGTGATGATTTTGTCAATGCCGATTCGAACTTAACAAATGAAATTTGGTATCAAAATAAATGCAATCATATGTATAATGTTATTACATTATCTGTATACCACGCTAACCTTTTATTTTATTTTTTTGAAAGCCCTCTTTTTGTATAGCAGCACCGCTTCCATGTTGTGCGGATCTTTAATTATTTACAAAATCAAGATTTGTACAAGTCTACTCGCTACGTACTTACAACAAGTATTAATTTCTCAATGGGCTAACTTTTTAGGCTGATTACAAGTCTGTTTTTAAACAATAATTTTTCATTTTATTTAAGCATCAAAATTGCAATTTCTAGATTTTTTTAAATGAAATAAAATGGACTTTTCTTGGTCCATTTTGAAAAAAAAATCTTGTTCCTAAAACATTGTATCTGTATGGATAATGATTTGGAAATTCAAAATCAAATTTGCCACACAATGTGAATTTTCTTTGAAGTTTTCAAAAAAAAGTGGACTTTTTGTCCAGAATGAAAGTATACAATGTCGAAAAACAAATAATCGCACTCAAGTTTATGCTTAATTGTCCATGCCAGAGAGATCCAGGTGATATGACAAAATCTGGGAACATGAAGGTTGGCCAAATCGGTTCATACTTTGTAAGATTGATGTACTGGATGACATATTTCCACATGCCAGACTAGACCCACCTGACCCCCCTGGGTAGGGAGATATGGGTACCCCCTAATTTGGGGCTTTTGACACAGGAAAATTGCTGTGAAAACAATTGAAAAATTGCAAAGTTTATGAAGTTATTTTTCTATCAGCAACTTCTCGATTGGATTTTATTTTGAAATATTTGTCAAGAGCATAGTTTATTTGTAATACAGAACTTAAAATTGCAATGATTGGGGTCTTAGGTTTTCAGGAGGGGGTCATCAATGTTACCCTTCTTTTGCACTTTTAAAAAATGTAAAAAAAGGGTAATTTTTAAAGCCCTTGTATGAAAATATACATCTTAAATATTGATTTTTTTTAATGTCAACATTTTGAGGCTATATTGGTCTACTCCAAACAATAAATAGTAGATTCGGGCGGTGTAACGAATTTGCATAAAATTTGTGTTTCTAGACAGTATTTTCGCCTAAAAAATTTCTTTAAAATGATATTGTACAGCTCAACTTATCATACTTTGCCTACATTCGACCTTGAATGATTTTTGAGTTGACACAGTCATGAAAATAACTATAGATACTTGACAAGACCATTAGTAGCCCAGTTCTGAACCTTTTCATTGATCATTCATAACAATAGGTATCTGATGGATCAGTGTTGGAAAATGGATCAATTTATTGGAAATCTGCTTTAACAGATTTTTTTGACATCTTTTTCTGCACTGTAGGCTATTATACCTAAATTAAGAAATTTGATAAATATTCAAAGAAAATATAGGTCATCCAAAAAAATGTGATTTTTACACATTTTGTGGCAAAAAAGGAAAAATAAGCAAAAATATCAAAATCTGTCTAACAGTTTCATTCATC
Organism: Amphiura filiformis; assembly: GCF_039555335.1. Lineage (NCBI taxonomy): Eukaryota > Metazoa > Echinodermata > Ophiuroidea > Amphilepidida > Amphiuridae > Amphiura > Amphiura filiformis. The sequence goes on from NC_092634.1 coordinate 62,148,943, forward strand.
AAGTCATAACAAACGGCCTACATGCTTAATTTCTAATAAAGTTTCTACATAGCATACATCTTTCAAGTATGATGTTCAAAATGACAGACATCAAAAAGAGATTCGATGAAATGTAAAGGTGTAGTATCAATTTTGGCATGGACTGTCTGGTTAGGCAAAGTACGGTAAGTTGAGCTGTAAGTCTAAAAATTGGAGGAAACTGAATGTGACAATTCTATTTTTAGTCTTAAAATGCTTAAAATGTTTTCATATGGTGACATTGTTTTAGATTTTTCTAAACAGAATCATGTCAAGTCTGCAGAAGTGTTTCTAAATACAAAACAATTCATATTTAGCTATCTGAGTAAAATGCAAAACAGAAATACTGAATAGGCCTACAAGACTACCTTGTGATAAACCATGATGAACAAAATTGCAATATAAATGTAGGTCCATTATGTAGGCCTATTGTGTATGCATTTTTTAATTATGTCATATATATTGTTTTTATATATTAATAAAATTATGCCTAAAAGCCCTCAATGTTATATGAGTAAGAAACTAGGATATTAGTTGGCTACTGTGATAATAGCTGATAACTAACATAAATCACAAGAGTCTATTTAGGAGTAAGTTAATCATTTCAAATAAATTGGATCACAGTTTACATTCACAAATAAATATTCTAGAAACACTATACTGCAAGGGCCCAAGAATCTTAGCCATAGGATGTAGTTCCAGTAGGCCTTTCTAGTAGCTGGGGTAGATAATGGTCTTTTATGATCGTCAATTTCATGCTATACTGCTTGAACTGCAACTGCCTTATAAATCCTGAAGTATTCGCTAAATCAAACCATGATTTTATTCAATTACTACAATCGCAAATTTCCAATTTGCGATTGTACTGTTTTTGGTCAGTTCTTCTTTCTTTCTTCTGTCAAACTTGTAACGAGCCATCATAGCAATATGCCTTAGGTCAATGTAAGCATATTTGGTCACAAGGACCAATGGGTGGGGGCACAAATGTTACATGACCAACTCGGGGTCAAAGGTCATCCAAAGGTCATTATGGCCAAAATGTGATTTTCACTAAAAATACTTCTTCCACAAATTACATAACACAATGACGTCACTTGCATACCTGCATCGGATTTAGCCAATGTCTAAAGGTTGTACAAAGAATTGGGGTCAAAGGTCATTAAGGGGGTAAAATCTTACAATTGCATTATGTCGACATCCGTATGGGGTATGGGGCTCAAACTCGGTGACAACAAATCTCATGACCAGGGGAACATTTTACAGGGGTCAGGTCAAAGGTCATGCAGAGGTCAAATTTTAGAAATGCATTTTCTGTATATCTGTAAGGGGTACGGGACTCAAACTCTGTGACAACAAACTTAATGACCAGGGGAATATTTTGGAACACTTTGCAGGGGTCAGGTCAAAGGTTATCTGGGGTCAAATCTTATAATTGCTTTTTCTGGACATCTATAAGGGGTATGGGGCTCAAACTCAGTGACAACAAATGTTAGAAATGGATTTTTTGGACATCTGTCTGGAATGTAATTCATAGGCCTACGTTTACATGCGAGATATACAGGCTGTATCAAAACGATTGGTACCAATACATATTTTGTTTATTAAAAAGCAAACTTCTTGGAACATCATGATATCAGACATGTTATGTTATTTGTTCCTGAGAATAAAATAACCTATAGATAACTTGCACAGTCATAAAGTGATCTTTGAATGCTTTTGCATGCATCTTTGAACTGGAAATAATATTACAGCAAGACATCATAAATACTTGAGAAGTAAAACATGTTTGATGTATATGATTGAATCAAAGTATCTTTTCTGGCTGGAATACTTAGATTGTGCTTGAAATATGTGAGTTATAAAATGGTATACTTTTCAATCAAATATTGGATAAGTTGGGATGAGTTGTTCTATATTATCATGATTATCAGTATCAGAAATATCAATGGACAATTGAGAGTAAAATCCAAGAATATTGTCTTATTTGCAATGTCCAACAAAAAGTGACAGATTTCCATTTGAGATACCCAAATATTGCGAGTATCCTGCTTTGTTATTTTCTTTAGTGGTTACTTTGTAACTTGTTAATAGACATTTTCAACAATGCCACGATAATTGTATTTCAAACACCAGTATGAGGTAACAATATGTTTTCTTACATTATAATTATTATATATAGGCTGATTGTGATATTTTGAAACAAAGCAATAAGTGCACAGCCAATATACGTTGTGACAATTTGTAGATGGCTTCGAGGAATGTAACTTTACACTTTCAGCTCCAAACAAGATCTTTAGATGTCAAGTCAACTTGAAAATAATGTTGACACTTGTTGCTGAAGCAAATGAACCTCAAGATCTACATAAGAATATTTATTCTTATGATGCTATTCTTGCATAAGATTCTGGCATACATCATGTTCATTCGATTTTAGTATACATGCAACATGGCATAATGCATGAAAGACATACGATATCTTTCAGCTTTATGATTGTTTAATCAAATGAGATATAGAAACATCTACATTTTAAAGGTTTAGTATAATGTTTATTTTTCCATTTATTATCAGCTTGGTAACTTTAGTCAACTTTATAATGAAGAAATACCTTAAAAGACATGTGCTTCAATTCCTTAACAGAGATTTTCAGTTTTGTGATCTTGCTAAAATACCATATAGAAACACTGAATTTTCTATTGAACCAAGCAACACCATCCAAAGATAATCCGATTTGTTTCCCACAGACTAGGCCTACAGCCTAAGGTTGGTTCATTTGGAGGAAGATCAAAACAAAACAAAATTGGGATGTATATTCAATATATAGAATGCTTGTGAATTCATTTAATAAAAATGAAAATTTTAAAGAAGTTCTGAGGGAGCCCAAATGATAGGGGTTGCTTGAATTATTATTTGTTAGCTATAATGTTCACTAGAATGAATGCGGTATAATGAGGTAATAATTTTTGTATTACAATTATATTGTATATTACAATCGTTAAAAACAAAGCAAATAAGGCATGGTCTACATTGTGACAATTTGAGAAGGCCCCGATCGTTATCAACATTTCCAAAAGTAGCGTGAAATCAACAATACATGGATCTTAATGTAGTGATTCCTCAAAGCAATGTAAAACATTGCAATTTCAGTTCAATACAACTTCTTATGTGTAAACTAGAATATCATTTTGACACTTGTCTGTCCTCAGCTACATGTAGTGGCGTCGAAAAGAACGGTAACATGCAAAGTGTCATCATGTGTACTAATAAAAAAAAACTGAATTGCTAGGTCTATAATAACTCATATTTATATGTTGATGCTAAGTAATGTTGCTTGTATGATCATGATTTTAATCCTAAGGGAGTGCTGCTTGAGTGTTTGACCAAGTATTTTAGGTTTTTCTCATTTTAGATCAAATAAAATCTAGAAACACTTAAATTTTAGTAACATTTTGCTTTTGTTATCCATGATATTAAAGTTTAAAACCTTACACAACTTAATAACCAGCTCTAAATAAAGTATTTAGTTGAGATAATCACATATTTCATTAATATTACAATATTTTCAGTTTGTAATATTGCTAAAAATACCACATAGAAACACTGTATTTTCTAAAAAAAGCAACACCGCCCCAAGATATTCTAATTTGTTTCTCACAGCCACATGTTGGGTCACTCTAGTGACACCAACAAATATTCAAAATTTTGATGTATATTTTTTATATTTGCATTTGAATTCATCAACTAAAAATTCCATTTTTTAAGACATTTTGAGGGGGGTATGTTTAGACACCCCCTAGAGCCAAATGATAGGGGTTAGTTGAATGTCAATTGTTCCCTGTAATGCCCAGGGTAGATGTTTCCTACAAATACTTAATTTACTTAAATAACTTCAACCACTTGTGAAAAAATGAGAATACAAAATTGGCTTAAATTCAGGAAAAATTCATCCATTTTTAAGGGTGTAGATTGTACCAAAACAAATAAGGGCTATAAACCCTTAACAAGGGGGGGGGTCAGAATCCTGAAAAGTTTCAGTGAGAATGTTTCATCAAACACCCTACTACACCAAATATGGGCAAATTCGGACAACCTTGATGTTCCTGCCACTGCCTGGCTTTCTCCGGCATGATCAATTAAACACACCTAAGTGTATAAAATTGTTAAATTTAAGTGTTTACCTTAAACACTAATAGTGTGTGGGGTAAGATACGGATTAGTGTGTCGGGCTAACACCGGTTACCATGGTTACCCAGCAAACACAACGTTGTACAGAAAAGGTTTAAATGTCGGGCTAAATAAAGGGTATAAAAACACTTTAATAATACTAAGTATTCATAAAAATATTTTAAAAACTTCATAACTTTAGAACCAAGTATGCTAGACCTTTTTGTCCAGGGGAAGTGAAGTCTACTGCATATCTAACGTTAGTGCGTCCAGTCCTAGAGTATGCTGCGTGTGCATGGGACCCATACAGGGCAGGACTCATAAAGAAGATTGAAATTGTGCAGAGAAAAGCTGCAAGATTTTGCACAGGGAATTACCAAAGAGAAAGTAGTGTCACTCAAATGCTGGAAGATCTCGGATGGGACACTCTAGCTGTCAGAAGGGAGAGAAATCGTTTAGCTATGTTTTACAGAATCCAAAATGAGTTGGTAGGAATCAACAAAGAAGCCTATATTCAAACTTCTTCTGCTGCGGGTTTGAGAAGAAACCACCACCTACATGTTGAAATTCCATTCATCAAGAAGGACGTCTATAAAAACTCATTTTTCCCAAGAACTGGAAGGGCATGGAATTCCCTCACTCAAACCACTATATCAGCCCCATCTTTAGATATCTTCAAGAAAAACCTCTAGCTTGCCGGTCACCAAATAGTTAGCGATTTGCGGTTTTCGCCCTGCTGACTACAACTTCAGAAGGTTCAGAAGGTTTTGGTGTTTTCAGTAAATGATAGCCTATTCTATGTATAATGTAATAATTACAGTTACTCAATTTTCAAAATGTCTCCTTTGGCCCCATGGACCAGGTCGTGTCACATATCCTCTTCAGAATATGTATAATTTTATATGTCAACTTTTTCCAGCCATGGCTTAATTCTGAATTGACACTTAATTTGGGTGTACTTTGTTTTGGGTTCAATCTCTATCATGCTATATTTTTCTAAATATAATGATAGATTTGTGTTTTAGCGTTTCATATTTGAAAGAACTAATGCAATATTTCGAAACTACAATTAATATATTAAGCATACATTTTGCTTTGTTAACGATGAAAATCCGTTCACAAATAAGGTTTTTAGGAACCATTCGACAGTAAACATTTTGAACAATTTTGCTCTATGAAAAAGGATACAATTGCACCCCTGCTGATCCGACTACTGATAAGCTGTCAACAAGCATTGACAAGTAAAGTGTGACCACTAATTAAACAATAATAATGAGCATTATCTGATCTGACCAGAGCTGGGTATAAATAGTGCAGGTGCCTACTACCAACACTAATTGATGTTGGGTGTGACACTAGTCGTTGGGGGGGGTACCAGTATAAATTGGGGTAGATAGTGGATTTGGTTTTATACATTTTTGGTACATGTAGATCAACATTTTCTGACCCTCACTTGAATTCATTATTGTGACTATTTTTAATATACTTTTGAATCTCATTAGGGCTAAACATCCATCTTCAAGTGGGTGAGTGGCAAATAACAACACATTTTACATTTCTAAGTACTTGCAATGCAAAATTATGAAACATGATCTTCGTCCATGGCGTTGTCTTTTTGAAGACATTTCTTGTTTGAGTTACGAAGGTCATTCAAAGTTCTACCTCCATCATCACATCTCTGTTATCTTGCTAGGATATTGAAATTGCCCATGATTATACTCGTACACCTTGGCTACAAAATAAAAGTTTAGTTTGTGGTTGTTTAGATGTGTTGGTTAAAGTCAAGGCAGATTTGATACGTCGGAAACGGTTCAAAACTGAAGCCAAAAGTGTAAGCATCATATTGTAGCTCCATAAAAATCTTTTTAAAATGCGGTTCTCCCATTGCTTATTAAGGATAAATATTTTGGTCCTATTTGAGCTTCCTGACATACCTTACTTTAAAATAAAATAAAACATGTTTTATATAAAAAGAAAACATCAAAGGGTTCAACAGACACAAATTTTACTGAATCTTGCCAAATATCGCTAATTAAAAATATTTCGCTGTATATGTTGTTATCATGGTTATATCAGTTCGGGGGCACTGCTAATTCAAAGACGTCTCCATAGGCGTAGATCCCGGGGGGGATGGGGGGATTTATCCCCCCCAATATTTGCCAGGGGGGGGGATGCTCCATACAATCATCCCCCCCCCCCCCAATGTTGACGCCTGAATATAGGTTTCTGACCAAATCATCTCATATTTGCCCATTTTAGCCCCAAAAGTGCAAATTTTTGCGCGCTTCGCCTGCATTTATTCCACTTTTGCACCATATTTAATCAGTTTAGCTTCAAAATAGGAAAATTTTTCGCGCGCTTCAAGCGCATTTGTAACATCAACTTATTCTGTCACCAAAAGGTGCTGGATTCACTATTCTTAAAGAATTTTTTTCAACACCATCCCCCCCCCCCCAATGTCAAAAAGAAATCTACGCCACTGGACGTCTCTGATATCAAAGACTCTTCAGTGCCGAGTCACCTGACAGTATCATAATTCAAAGACGTCTCATAAATCACATACTCCCTAGTCTCAAAAGCCAGCCGCAAACGATATTGTGAACGTGAACTGGCGCAACGGGAATAATTTTGCGAGTAGGCCTAATCAACATGATCAGGGATGTAGCTATAGCCTAATTAAGTGCCTGCTAGCTCCTGCTAATTTTACTATCCAATTTATGAATTAAATCGCGGGCTCGGGATACACGCTTTCTAGTGAACGTGAGAAATCGGAGAATGCTAAAAAAAGTGTTGCTCTTTTTCATAACTTTGAGCTTAAGGGCTGGGGTATGAACGTTTGGACAGTATTTATTGTGGGACATTAGAGCACATCAGACATATCAAATTGCATTCTGAATACGAAGAATGTCATTCTGATATCAAATAATTTTGATTTTTTGAAATTCGCAATTTAATACACATTTTATGGCAAATCATTAAAATTGATATTTTTGATATTTAACAGTACTTGAAGTAAACTTTACAAATCTGATGATTTATACTTAAAGTGTATGTAGGTGGGATGAAAAGCCGACGATCAATTGAAAATTTTGACCTTTCGTATTGAAGATATGGATTTTTTTTCCCAAAACACCCAAAAAATTAGGTCTTTTGGGAAAAAAATCCATATCTTCAATATGAAAGGTCCAAATTTTCAATTGACCGTCGGCTTTTCCTCCCTGCTACATACACTTTAAGAAAATTTCATTATATTTATATAATTTACTTCGAGGACTGTTATATATCAAAATTTGAAAAATATCAAATTTTTATAATTTGTCATAAAATTTGTATTATATTGTGATTTTCAAAAATGAAAAATATTTGATATCAGAAAGACATGCTTCGTATTAAGAATGCAATTCGATAGGTCTGATGTGCTCTAATGTCCCACAAAAAATACTGTCGAAACGCAATAAAATAAAACGCTCATTTTAGATCCCTTAAATGCTGCAGAATAACTTTGCTCCCTCGACGACATTTTGCAGACTTTCAATTCTCCGGACACATCAAAACTCAACACGTGGTGATGAATGCACCAAACTTTTACAATAATATTTCATAGAGTACTTATACTTGAACTGCAACATTATAGGGGGAGTAGAAAATTAATTGTTCAGGCCCGACTCATGGAAATAATTTCAACCAATACCAAGAAGAAACTAGAAACATTTTTTGTCACTGTTTCATTAAAACATTCTTATTTCTTAAAATTATTATCATCGTTATTACTAGAATTACTAGGCGTTTCCAGAATCCGGGACCGTTGGGGGCTGAACTACAAAAATTTCAAAAGGATGAACATCGACGCGGCAGCCCCGCTAGGGGTGTCTGAGGGGCGATGTGCCCCTCCCCCTCCGAATTAGTCATTTTTTCAATGTGAAAGCCCCAATGGAGCCATTTGGTGTAACATGTTTATTGGTTATTTTCGGCGCATATATTTTTTTACAAATTTCCAACTGAGCCGCGAATTTTAGTTTTAGGCCTATATGAACACACGTGCTCAATAATTCCTCCAATTCAGCCTAAGTTTAGGCTTTTCTGCTTTGACGCAAGGGGTGCTTGAGGGGATGTGCTATAGTAGGCCTATAGTCATTATATCTATGAAAGATAGGCCTATAATTCCTAACAAATTTCCTGCGGACCTGACTTCTGCATGGGTATAAACCTGCTCAATTAGGCCTATATGGATACTTGCAAGTTAGCCTTTTCTTTTTTGACGGAGAAGGGTGCCTGAGGGGGATATGCTCCCTCAGAAGTTGGAGATTTATTTTAAAAAGTTATGAAAGGCACAATAAAGTCATTTAGTGTAAAAGTTTACACTTATCATTCGTATTATTTTGGGCATAACAGATTTCAACGGACCCGACTTGTGAGGGGGATATTATCCTCAAACTAAAAGCCAATTGGTGCATCATTTTGCATTAGGCCCTATTATTAACTTATTTTTCCGACCATCATGATTAAGCATAGCCTATAGGCCATAATTATAACCATGTCATGATAATGCATAATATATGTATTTTAGAACGGATTTCCAGTGGATGCGACTTCCGTGTCACAAATTTCAAGCATGAACATAATTATGATGCGCAATGACTCAGAACGTTCCTCGTTTCTTCTTGTTTTCTTCCTTGTTTTCTTTCCACTTTTCCCCCTTCGTTTGCCTAAAAATCCCCGGATATTGAAATGAGCCTGGGTGGCTGTGGCAAAACTAAATTTTCAACCCAGTTTTGCTAGTATTTTGTCCTGATTTTTGTAACATTTTCGTCCCGGTATTGGCAGTTATTTTATATATGTTTTCAGTTGTCGGATATTTCTTTCAATTTTTGGGAAATCAGACCGAAAAAGTAGACCTTTTCCTTTTCCGCCCTTCAATTTTTTAGAGGGCACTATACTGCCCCACTGGCTATGCCCAGGCCCGTACGCAGAGTGGGGCCGTGCGGTGGGGCAAAAGTCCCCAAAAAAATCCTAATTTGCGACCGTAGCGTGCAAAAAAATGTTTTTTTATGCTTTTTAGTCAAAAAAAGGTCCAAAGTTTGTGAAGAAGGTCCACAAAATCGCCCCCTGGAAAACAAAAGAACCACTTTTTCAAAATCAGCACCCCCCCAAAAAAACGGGCCTGGCTATGCCACTGCTCTGTCACTCCCCCCTCTCTCCTCTTCTCTCTCTGTCTCCCTCATTTTTTTAAGACCCGGGCTGCAGGCCCCAAAGCCCCACTCCCTGGGCAGTGGGCACGCGCCTTTGTTGATCTATTTTGAGCCATAACATAACATACCCCTACCCCTATCAATAAAATACAAGTGTCCATATTTCTCCGAATTCATCCAATGCACGTGTGCAAGAGTCCCCGGGCAAGAGTCAGGCCACGAGGTTTAGCCTGAACGTTTCCGTAGGGGCCTACCATTTTCAAGTCATTTTTGAATATATTTTTGAAAAGGTGCCGCCACAATGCGTGCCAAAAATCGCGCCAAAAATCGCTCCCCTCCCTCCTCGTTGACTGGCCAAAAATTCATTGTTCCCTCCTTTTTTTGCCTTGCCAAAATATTCACTCCCCTCATGACTTGGGATTTTTTGTTACATTGTACTTTGGATTTGGGCCATAAATGGCTCGATTTTGCCAATCTATATCTAAGTGCTTTCTGGGACCATTTGTCAGAATTTGCACAGATAGATATGATGTTTGCACAGGCAGATATTTGCTAAACATAGGAAAGCATATTCCGATACAGTCACCTTCGTTCCGATGTGCTGCATCTAGTGCCGAGCTGTAAAAAAAGCACGACGTATGTGATATCACAGACCCCCGTATGTGAAATCACTGACCCGTCTTTGATATCAGAGACGTCTTTGAATTAGCAGTGCCCCCGAACTGATATAGGCCTATTCAGAAACTGGGGTTCCCTAATATCACGAATATCCATTTTAACTTATAAACCACTTAATACGACTTGAAGCAGCAAGTGCTCATTCGATCTATGAAAAAGGGCCATATGAAGGCTATTCTGAACGTGTATCGATTTTGTTGTTCAACAGACACGATACACAGTAAAACTGTTGATCTATCTTCAAGCATTAGAATTTGATTTATTGAAATTACACATTATCATATTCTTACATCTTGGCTACAAAATAAAAAAGTTATTTGATTAAAATGATTATGATTTTTTGTTTATATGTGATGGTTAAATGCAAGAATGAAGTTGTAAATGACATGTTTAACGACTTGGTATGGCTCAGAAAATGCTAGATTTTGGTGCTTTAGACGTAAAACTATATTTTGTTTTCAATGGTAGGTTAAAGTAAACATATTATGGAATCCAAAAAAAAAAAAAAAAAAAACTGAAAAACAAAATCGTTACAGATTATCTCTGAAAAAATACTGATTTGCCCTCGTTTCATCTTTTTTCTGTTTCGGGAGCTCTATTGTTCAGAAACGAAAACGCAAGGGATTATGTGAATTGGTCTGCTCCTTAAATTCATTGAAGTACCAATCAGCTGATTTCAATAGGTAGATACCTGCCGATAGGTCTTTGATCTGCTATGCAATTGGTAAACTTTAGCAGTAGGCCTATGATCAACATGCACAAATTTATATAAACTCATCACTCTTTTACTCGCCCTCCTCTCCTCCTCCTCTCCCTCTCCTCTCCTCTCCTCTCCTCTCCTCTCCTCCCTCTCCTCTCTCCTCTCTCCTCTCCTCTCCTCTCTCTCTCCTCCTCTCCTCTCCTCCCTCTCCTCTCTCCCTCTCCTCTCCTCCTCCTCCCTCTCCTCTCTCCTCCTCTCCTCCTCTCTCCCTCCTCTCCTCTCTCTCCTCTCCTCTCCTCTCCTCCTCTCCTCTCCTCTCCTCTCCTCTCCTCCTTTCCTCCCCCTCTCCTCTCCTCTCCTCTCCTCTCCTCTCCTCCTCTCCCCCCCTTCCCCCTCCCCTTCACCAGATCATCTACGCGTCTCATCATCACCACTCTCTCAAATAATATACATTTAAAATAGATTTGAGTCTGGCAATTTTGCCTGAAGCAATTATCAGATTACCAATTCCAATGAAAGAAATCCTATTAGTTTCACTTCGACGCACTTCTCTGGTGTTGTATATTACCAAGTTTTAAGGTGTATTTGGGACGAAAATAATTCCCCATTTAATCGCTACATAATCATAATATGACCGATTTTTGCGCGATTGCACGAACAAGTATACGTAATTCTTGGCAACACTGATTACTATTGATTGATTTATATTAATTATGTTAATGTATTATTTCGACGCTGGGCTATTTTCACGATCTACTCCCGCTTAGGCTGGAGTACCTATACACCCAACGCAAGTCAATTGAAGCCGTACAATTTATAGCGAATTTACGACCGTAAAATTTAGACACTTCTTTTGTCTAGATTAGCATCAACCCTCTCATCTCACGTTTTTCATGTCAGAAATTAACATAATTCCCGAAACCGAAACAGAAGTTATCTTCGTTCAACTTTTCTGTAGTCAACAAAAGACTAGAATAAAAGGATTGTTCACACGTACCATGCTAACACTTCAAAATAACAATGCGATCCGAAACCGAAACCGGAAACCGAAACAGAAAAGTTGAAAGGACCCTTGGTATGTCTGACGAAAGTCGCAGTCGGCCATTTCGAGATACGGCGATTCAAAATTGGCACGTAAGGTGTGCTGGAGGTAGAAATTTTTAAATGACTGTCGTACATTGGATGAATTATTTGCACAATTAAGGAAAAGCTGTTTTTCTCAAAAAGTCAAAAGTGGATGTAAAGGCTTTTTCCACAAAGCTCTTCATTTGTCAACAAGATTGGAACAATTTCAAATTTGTACACCTGTTTGGCCAATATGCATGCCTAGAGTTCATTAAGGTGTGCAGGAGGACTTTCGGATAGCCCCACAAGAAGAATCCCAGTGGTGTAAGATCAGGAGATCTTGGGAACCATTCCACTTGGTGATTCAAAGCAATCACACGATTGCCATACAATTCTGCAAGGAGTTCTGTCAATTACTGAAAGAAAGTGAAACGTGTGCTATTCCTGTTTCGACTTTAATTGACTTTGTGCAACTGCATTTTTACTCGGCTCACAAAAATAGCCACTAAGATGCTAGTTCATTATTAATGGTCATACGCCAGTGTTTTTACATTTGTTTAGAGCTATCAACTCACAATATTTGCAAATTTGAAAGACACTAATATTATTTTCTTTACAATTACCATACTCTTACATTACTGGTAAATTCTGGTTGAAATCCATACACCCCCGTATCGAAATTGGAAATGACCTTAAGGGCTGGGGTATGAACGTTTGGACAGTATTTATTGTGGGACATTAGAGCACATCAGACATATCGAAACGCATTCTGAATACGAAGAATGTCCTTCTGATATCAAATAATTTTGATTTTTTGAAATTCGCAATGTAATACACATTTTATGGCAAATCGTTAAAAATTGATATTTTTGATATTCAACAGTACTCGAAGTAAACTTTATAAATCTGATGATTTATACTTAACGTGTATGTAGGTGGGATGAAATGCCGACGATCAATTGAAAATTTTGACCTTTCGTATTGAAGATATGGATTTTTTTCCCAAACACCAAAAAAAATAGGTCTTTTGGGAAAAAAATCCATATCTTCAATATGAAAGGACAAAATTTTCAATTGATCGTCGGCTTTTCCTCCCAGCTACATACACTTTAAGAATATATCATTAGATTTATAAAATTTACTTCGAGGACTGTTATATAGGAGCCTATCAAAATTTGAAAAATATCAAATTTTTATAATTTGTCATAAAATTTGTATTATATCGTGATTTTCAAAAATGAAAATTATTTGATATCAGAAAGACATTATACGTATTCAGAATGCAATTCGATACGTCTGCGGTGCTCTCATGTCCCATAAAAATACTGTCGAAACGCTCTAAACGCCCATTTCAGATCCCTTAAGGACTGTGCAATAATTATGAGCCGGAGGGAGGGGATTTCAAATTGCGTACCAAAATTGCTTGCACCCCCTCTCGCCTGCCAAAAATCGCTTGCCCTAAACCCCCTGGGCTGCCAAAACTGCCAATTTGGCAAGATTGCACTGATCATTTCATAGCGAGCGTGTTGAAGAATCCAAATATCACAGATATACTTTTGTAGGTCCCGTTGTTCTTGAGTTATGTTTTAAAGAGGGCTGAAACTCGGCTCACGGAAAAAGCTAGCCACTGAGTCCTTATCAATGGTCATACATCAGTGATTTAACCCCGGGGGGCACTTCAATATGAAATGGATATAGGTGTAGGGCTGGCACTTTCGCACTGACTAAGTGGCAATCGGTTAGAGTAAAATGTAAAAAAATATGGGGTCATTGGGTGAGAGCATGATTTTTGGCATTCGGGGAGAGCAAAATGTAAAAAATATGGGGTCATTGGGTGAGAACATGGCCCTTTTTTAAATGGAATCTTTGGGTGAGAGCCTAAACAGCACCACAGAAAAAAAAAAAATTCAAGTTCTAAATGGCTTTAAATTGCTTTGTTTTTTCAAAATAAGTAACAAAATCAGTTATAAATGAAAGTTACTGGTCAAATTGAACTTGTAAGGGTCTTTGGGTGACATATCGACGCTGAAAAAGGGGGTCTTAACAGCCCTACATACGCGTCACCTCCAAAGTGGAGTGCCCCCGGATTTAACATTTGAGTCAGCTATCAACTAAAGCATTTTTGATTAAGTGCAATTTTCAAACTGTTTACTTTATTTTGATACATACTGTAATGTTCAGGGGCTGTGCAATAATTATGAGCCCTAGAGGAGGGTAAAATGGGGGGGGGGATTTTTGGCCAACCAAAGGGGGGGGGGCAGTGATTTTGTCATATTCATGGGACGCCTTTTAAATAAAACACTCTATTAAAGCTGGCATAAGAAAACAGTACGGAAACGCATAAATGTGCAATTTTTTTGCTTCATGCTGCGCTCGCAATATATAGCAAGATCATTAAGGTTTGCAACTTGGGATCCAAAAATACTTGGCATGTGCAAAAGGGGGTGGGCCGGGCAGGCCGGGAGGAGGGGCAAGTGATTTTTGGTTGGCCGAGTGGGGGGGGGGGCAAGTGATTTTGGGTAGGCCGTTTGGAAATTGTACCCCCGGGGTGACACTAAAAACATTTTCCTTACAATTACCACTGTACTGGTAAGTTCTGGTTAAAATGCATACAAGGTATGGTTTATTTTATCTTACGTTGTTTCAATGTGTAGTAATAGACTTTTAAATATGAAAAGGTGTTCGGGATTACCCCACTCTCCCTATAGTGTCCTCTTCATTTACTTACGTCATTCAGCCCGCTGCCGTTGAAAATCAATTTCGCTTCGAACGGGGGAAGGACCCGTACGAGCCCGAATTTTACCGACACATTTTCTCTTTTTTTAAGGAGAAATACGAATACAAAAAATTGCAACGAGTGTCAACATGTAATTTAATAATGTTTTTCTTCGAATGTTTTTGTAATAGATATTCCTAAGCCTTTCAGAGCGTCTTATTTTAAAAACGCCCCATGAATCGCTTGCCTCCCCCTATCGGCTTGGCAAAAATTGCTCCCCCCTTTCGGCTCAACAAAAATCCACCCCCCCCCAATTTTACCCTCCCACTGGGGCTCATAATTATTGCACAGCCCCTTAAACACAGGGGATGCAGATTTCACATGGAGTCGCCTACTCGGGTAACCCACATTCGGGTAACCCTCACTCTCTGTTTGTTGTTTTGCTGTTATTGTATTGTTGTATTTTGAATGAAATAAAGACTGATTGATTGATTGATTGATTGAAAGATTAAACTCTGTCCAGGGGATGTGTGGATTTCAACCGGAAGAGCCCATTCAAGATTGTATCAGATTTGTATTTATGAGGTTACAGAAGATAAGAGGAAATAACCAATTCTTTAAGAATTCTTTTAAAACACTTTTAAATGAGGAGCAGGCAGAAATATGTGCAACATTTCCTTGTACGTCTAGCTATTAATAGGGATAACCATCAACATTTCATGTTGCCCCTATTGCTACAAAAAAAGATTGTTTTCTGCATAGAACTCATCAACAGAAGAATTTTGGTGGTTAAATGGTCAAAATCGGTCAAAAACTTTTCGAATTATGAATTTTCAAAGTTTCCCATTCTGACCGGTCATTGGAACGAAATAAAATGACAAGGTCCAAAAATAGCAATTGGGAGCAAAATTGGCATAAGCATATATTTACCTTTATATATGTTCTTTATTTTAACATATATGCAAACATGAAACAAGCATATTGTGAAAGTATCAAAGGGGTTTCTTATGAAATAGCACTTTACTAGTCAATGGCATAAATATTTTTTTCAAACCTAGGCATTGAAATCATGCATTTAGAGATCAATTTAGAAATGTCTGTGCAAGCAGCGCACAGTTGAGCTCCCTGCATGTCTATGGGAGTGTTCTAATCAAGTTCATGGTTCATTGGTCATCCCTACTATTAATGGTACTTTAATGGGCACTGCAGAAAGGTCGTATTTGTGATAGTACAAGCGCATGTGAGTAAAACAGACAAATTTTGTCTTTTCTTTCAGACAGCGATCCAAAACCAGAACTACGGCTAGTCGGTGGAACCAGTACTTATTCAGGACGTGTTGAAATTAATTTATTTGGTTCTTGGGGAACCATGTGTATAAGTGATAGCAGAACTTTTACCGCGCCTGCTATTATACATGAAGCCAAGGTAGTATGCCGCCACTTGGGATTGCCATATAAAGAAGCACATGTTATTTCCAACGTGTTTGGTGAAGGCAGTGGAAGTGTTGCCTATTCCGATATAGTTTGCAACGGAGACGAAAGGAGAATCGACTTCTGTGAACACATTGAGTTACCCAGCTCAGGCTGCAGTCACTCTGATGACATTGGAGTCGTTTGCACAAATCATAGTAAGTTACACTGCTACATGTAAACGGAAGGTGATCGGAAAATATATGATTTATCGTCCTGAATTTTATGTCCTGTTACCAGGGTTTATTAAGTTAGGCGTCGAATCGCCTAATTTATTTATTTCTTGTCATTTCTTCTTCTTCTTCTTCTTCTTCTTCTTCTTCTTCGTCTTCGTCTTCTTCTTCTTCTTCTTCTTCTTCTTCTTCTTCTTCTTCTTCTTCTTCTTCTTCTTCTTCTTCTTCTTCTTCTTCTTCTTCTTCTTCTTCTTCGTCTTCTTCTTCTTCTTCTTCTTCTTCTTCTTCTTCTTCTTCTTCTTCGTCTTCTTCTTCTTCTTCTTCTTCTTCTTCTTCTTCTTCTTCTTCTTCTTCTTCTTCTTCTTCTTCGTCTTCTTCGTCTTCTTCTTCTTCTTCTTCTTCTTCTTCTTCTTCTTCTTCTTCTTCTTCTTCTTCTTCTTCTTCGTCGTCGTCGTCGTCGTCGTCGTCGTCGTCGTCGTCGTCGTCGTCGTCGTCGTCGTCGTCGTCTTCTTCTTCGTCTTCTTCTTCGTCTTGAACTGAACTTGAAATGCATTGATCCTTATGACATTCTTATCATGTGTAAAATATTTTAAAATTCATTAAAGGTCATTGGGGTCATACAATGGTCAACGGTCAAGTTTTCAAAATGCTCCATTGAGCTGAAATTTAAATGCAATGATCCTTGTGACATTCTAAACATGTTTAAAATATTTTTAAATTCATCTAAGGTCATTAAGGGGTCAAAGATCAAGTTTTCAAAAAATCAGCTTTCCACGATCCAGGTATGTTAAAACGGTCATTAAAGAAAAAGTCATATTAAAATAAATCCTATCCAGTACAGTAGGCCTATTGTGGCATGATCAGCTCAGGTAATCAAAATCGTCCGCCTAACTTACCTCGTGCTCTTTGCAAAGGGCACAATTGAAGAGATTTGTTTCAAAACCCCTTACATCCACTTGTCCAATTTTGAGAACACATCAAAAAATCATTTAAAAAATCACTGATAGGGCCTATATGGGGGTTTGCAACAAAAGCAGTTTTTGGCGGGATGCTCGTTCTACCCAAGCATCCCGCCAAAACTTGCTTTTGTTGCAAAACCCCTTATGTCAGTGATCTTTTTTTATGATTATTTGATGTGTCCTCAGAATTGGGCAAGTGGATGTAATGAGTTTTGAAACAAAGCTCTTTAATTGTCGTAGTTGCCATTTATTTCTTCTTTCTTTCTTTCTTCTCACAATTTGCTACTCCTTCCACATCCTTGATCGGATTTCGACCAAACTTTAATAGTCACAAGTAGTATTGGGTAGCTGGCTACAAAAGTTATGGGTTGTTCAACGTCACGAGGTCATCCAGGGTTACAGGGGTCAAAAAGGTCATTTTAACCGAAAATGCTACTCCCCGGTGCTGCTACTCCTACAGATTGCATAGCATGGTCACGTTACTCTACAAAAGTTATGGGTTTACATGTCAATTTGGGGTCATTATAGGTCACGGATCAAACATTAGGTCAGGTTTTCAAAATGCTCCAATTGAGCTGAAATTTGAATGCAATGATCCTTATGACATTCTAATATTTGCCTAACTTACCTCGTGCCCTTTGAAAGGGCACAGGTGTCCTAGTTTCTATTTCTTTTTATTGGTTGGAAAAAATATAGGTTGGTTTTGGAGCAACGCTAGTATCACCTCAACGCGAGCTATTCAAAGCCATGCATGTCTGCATCATTCCTCGCATAGTCCAGGCCCTAGCTAGAACCCGGCCTACACCGGATAGGGCAGAGATTTTGACACTTGATTTGGGTTATTGGACCTTTGAGGTTAAAGAATCACGGAGGTGCTTTTGCGAAAGCGGCTGCGAATTCGAGAGTTCAAGATGGCCGCCGGCGGCCATTTTGAAAATTTTAAATTTTAGTTTTCACTCAATATTCATGTGTAATACATCATTCTATAGGTTTTTGCATACAAGGAATCAATTTCTGACATTATTTTTATGATTGAAGGTCAGTATAACATGTTTACATTCAAAATGGCCGCCGAATGGTTGCCAAAAGATGGGGTTTTCATTAAAATGCATTTAGAATTCAATATTTTAACTTATTTGATGTTAAAAATAACCATGGGATGCTGATATTATGGTCAGTTGTCTATGTCATTTCTATCATCTCCTAGATATGTTTAAAAATCAAAATGGCTGCCAAAATGGCCGCCAAAATAGTCTTTTTTTCATTAAAATGTGTTACAGGAGTATTATAAAGTACCAGATTTACAATGAAATGGTGCCAAACATTGTGTTCTTTTGTATTCAAAGTATCCCTCTGGTAAAGGGGTAACAATATGACATCGGCATCAATTAATATTATCTCATATGGGCATGTAAACATTCAAAATGGCCGCCAAAATGGCTGCAAAACATGATTTTTTCATTAAAATGGTATTTAAAACAGCATTTTAATAGATGTTGTGTTAAATATTTCCATGGAACGCTGATATAATGTTAAAGGGATATTTCTATCCCAATTTCTTCCTGCTCATGTGTTTTTACATTCATAAAAGAATCTTAAATCCTAAATTTCATGCAAATCGGACATTCCGTTGGCGAATTATGGACTATAACATACCGTATATTTCAATGGTCCATAGGATTGTGTGTTATACTTTCGTTGGCGACAGAATAAAATTCAAAATCGAACATGTTGGCCGGTTTCTCTGGAAAGGGAATATATTTGCAAGATTCCTCTTGCACATGATCATTATGCACCTAGTATATAAGGGGTCCCGTTGGTATGAGCATGCCGGCAGAATCATTTTACGACAGAATGTTAACCATATGCCATGAAGCTAAAAAAATGACATCTCCTGTAAAAAACTGGTATCTTGAAAGTTGGTGTAACAGTCATTTAAAAGAATATGACTGTTACACCAACATCCAAAATATTATTTTGGTGGCCAAGTTGAATTTTAAACATGCCCAATTACCCATAAGTCCATGCTGTTTTCCTATTACTGCTATGCTATAATGATTATGTGCGAAAATACTCTCCTTTTATGGCACCATCCCTTGAAAACCAGATACTTAGTGTCGCTGTAACAGATTTTGATGAAAAAATAATATTTTGGTGGCCATTTTGGGAGTCACTTTTATTTCTTTGAACTTACCCATGGGATAATTTTGAATGACATATTTTACGTTACCCTTCTGCCACAAAGATATTTTTGGATCTCGAAGAAAGCACTCATGTGGCACCATTTCCTTCAAAAATCAGATAAATTACATGTTGTTGAGACATAATATTATCAATTTAAAAACTACTTGCATGGTCATTTTGGAGAAAAAAAAGAAAGGAAAGAAAGCACTATTGTTGCACATAATACATTATGTAAATTGTAAGTTGCTGGAAGGTATGGGTCTTGCTTAAAATGCCATATAGTTGAAAGCTTTCCATCCTGTTTCTGTTTTGCGGAATTTGATGGAAAACAAAAAATAGACTATGGGGCAGGTTGGCCCACTTGTGCTGGGGCAGGTTGCCCCCATTGTGTTTATGGGCAAGAGTTATGCATACTTTCTCCATTTCACCCATTTTGTGTCAAATGAAGCAAAATACAATTTACACACCAACACTAGTCAGTTCCATGGATAAAATTGTTCAAAGGCGGAGTATAGTACAAAAAAATCTATATTGTTGTCCTATTTGAGCACTTTTTGACTGGAAATAGCAATATTTCAATATCATATTTCTTTATAATTGGGAATTTGTACATAAAAAGTAATTCATCACTCAGAATAGTTAATAATGAACAAAAAAGTCAATTACAATTGTTATCCACAGCCTTTCAGTTTTTCGTTATGGGTTTTATAAGATGATTGGTTAACGTTATTTCCTTGATTTTAGCTATTTCCTCAAGAATGACCCATGATGGCGCAAAATGAATTTTATTTTTGATTATCTTGGAACTATGATAGGTGATATCTTACCGCAGTTGTAACTTTAGAATGTTTTATTGGAAAGAAATATGGCAATAACACACGGTTGTGCATAGAGGGCCAACCTGCCCCGTTTGGTGGGCCAACCTGCCCCGGCCTGGTTAATTTTCTTTTCGCTCTCTCCTACAACTACTATAACGGGATCTGCATTAAAGTCACAGAGCCATATAAATTTGTTAGCATTTACCTAGAGTAAACAGCTCTCAAGTATCAAATTGATCATGAGAGCCTCCTAACCCACAAACTGAGCTCTCCAGATAAGTGGGGGAAAAGGGGGCCAACCTGTCCCGGTCTCCCTTACTAGGTGCATAATGATCATGTGCAAAAGGAATCTTGCAAATTTATCTTATAAATTTATAATTTATATCTAGAGAAACGGGCCGAAATGTTCGATTTTGAATTTCATTCTGTCGACAACGAAAGTATCACACACAATCCTATGGACCATTGAAATATATGTTATAGCCCATAATTCGCCAACTGAATGTCCGATTTGCATGAAAATTTGGGTTTAGGTTTCTTTCATGAATGTAAAAACACATGAGCAGGAAGAAATTGGGATAGAAATACTCCTTTAACATTATATCAGCGTTCAATGAAAATATTTAACACAACATCTATTAAAATGCTGTTTTAAATATCATTTTAATGAAAAAATCATGTTTTTGCAGCCATTTTGGCGGCCATTTTGAATGTTTACATGCCCATGAGATCATATTAATTGATGCTGATGTCATATTTTTACCCCTTTACCAGAGAGATACTTTGAATACAAAAGAACACAATGTTTGGCACCATTTCATTGTAAATCTGGTACTTCATAATACTCCTGTAACACATTTTAATGAAAAAAGACGATTTTGGCGGCCATTTTGGCAGCCATTTTGATTTTTACACATATCCAGGAGATGATAGAAATGACATAGACAACTGACCATAATATCAGCAACCCATGGTTATTTTTAACATCAAATAAGTTAAAATATTGAATTCTAAATACATTTTAATGAAAACCCCATCTTTTGGCAACCATTTGGCAGCCATTTTGAATGTAAACATGTTATACTGACCTTCAATCATAAAAATAATGTCAGAAATTGATTCCTTGTATTCAAAAACCTATAGAATGATGTATTACACATGAATATTGAGTGAAAACTAAAATTTAAAATTTTCAAAATGTCCGCCGGCGGCCATCTTGGATTTCTCGAATTCGCAGCCGCTTTCGCAAAAGCACCTCTGTGATTCGTTAACCTCAAAGGTCCAATAACCCAAATCAAGTGTCAAAATCTCTGCCCTATCCGGTGTAGGCCGGGTTCTAGCTAGGGCCAGGACTATGGGTGATATCACGCGACAACGGGATCTGCATTAATACGTTTCAATGTGATATCTGGGGATGCACATTACATCCATAAAGCTGAATTTATACTCGATCGCCGAGCGATTGCGATGAAATGCTTTTGAAAAGCGATGGGCAATCGCCGAATTTTGCAATGCATCGCTCATCGCTTTTGCATTTATACTTACCACGGCGATAGCGATTGCAGATGACAATTAAAATAATAAATGCCACAAAATACAATTTTAAAACATCGGTTGCTGTCAATAATTATTTTCGGAATTGAGTCATCATCAAAAGTTAAATCGAGAAAGGTAAATTAATTAGCAAAATAATAATCCAGTTAGTTGTATATGATTGGTTGACGCATTAACGTGTCAAGCGATATCGCTGGGAAGTTGACATTTCTTCCAACTCGCAAAAGCGACGTCGTTTTTGCCTCAGCGATTTGAATGGATTGATCGGCTCGACGCTCTGGAAATGTAAGTATACACTGGGCATGCGTGAGAATCGCTTTTCTGCAAAAGCGATCGAGTATAAATTCAGCTTAAGGGGTACTACACCCTGTGGTAAATTTGTGACTATTTTTGCATTTTTCTCAAAAAATAAGAATATACTGGTAACAAAAGTTATATATATTATTGGGGCAAGGAATCCAATTACTACACTGTCCTTTGGACACAGGGTGTTGAGATGCGTCTAGTGCATTAGCGAGGTAGATTAGTAGTAGCATGTAGTTTAGTGCTTGCAAATTTCTGCTTTCAGCTTCTGCCGCTGGCTAGCCATAAGGCGAAACGGGAAGCAAAGTACGTAAGCCTTCTCCTGCCAGTACATAGCCTCTCCTACATCAAGACTCTTACAGTGCCTCCCAGCGACAACACACGGTAACTGGGTACCCCATGGCCCCAGGCGAAACTGTAAGGGATCTCGGAGCAGCTTTGGGCCCCAGAGATGCGGCGTGCAGGCCCACCGGCGTGTGGACATGCCCTGGCGCCCATCAACCAAGCCCCAGCTATGGGTCAAATAGCTGAGGTAGTTCACTACCTCAGGCGGTTTTTAGATACAATCTCTTGTCTCCGACAGAAGGGCGTTTCATAATAGTTAATACTCTATGGATACGGTCAGTGAACACAAGCAGGGAGTCCTGAGTCCTGTACAACTTACCACATCTGGTTGGAGATGATAGAAATGACATAGACAACTGACCATAATATCAGCAACCCATGGTTATTTTTAACATCAAATAAGTTAAAATATTGAATTCTAAATACATTTTAATGAAAACCCCATCTTTTGGCAACCATTTGGCAGCCATTTTGAATGTAAACATGTTATACTGACCTTCAATCATAAAAATAATGTCAGAAATTGATTCCTTGTATTCAAAAACCTATAGAATGATGTATTACACATGAATATTGAGTGAAAACTAAAATTTAAAATTTTCAAAATGGCCGCCGGCGGCCATCTTGGATTTCTCGAATTCGCAGCCGCTTTCGCAAAAGCACCTCTGTGATTCGTTAACCTCAAAGGTCCAATAACCCAAATCAAGTGTCAAAATCTCTGCCCTATCCGGTGTAGGCCGGGTTCTAGCTAGGGCCAGGACTATGGGTGATATCACGCGACAACGGGATCTGCATTAATACGTTTCAATGTGATATCTGGGGATGCACATTACATCCATAAAGCTGAATTTATACTCGATCGCCGAGCGATTGCGATGAAATGCTTTTGAAAAGCGATGGGCAATCGCCGAATTTTGCAATGCATCGCTCATCGCTTTTGCATTTATACTTACCACGGCGATAGCGATTGCAGATGACAATTAAAATAATAAATGCCACAAAATACAATTTTAAAACATCGGTTGCTGTCAATAATTATTTTCGGAATTGAGTCATCATCAAAAGTTAAATCGAGAAAGGTAAATTAATTAGCAAAATAATAATCCAGTTAGTTGTATATGATTGGTTGACGCATTAACGTGTCAAGCGATATCGCTGGGAAGTTGACATTTCTTCCAACTCGCAAAAGCGACGTCGTTTTTGCCTCAGCGATTTGAATGGATTGATCGGCTCGACGCTCTGGAAATGTAAGTATACACTGGGCATGCGTGAGAATCGCTTTTCTGCAAAAGCGATCGAGTATAAATTCAGCTTAAGGGGGTACTACACCCCTGTGGTAAATTTGTGACTATTTTTGCATTTTTCTCAAAAAATAATAACACACTGGTAACAAAAGTTATATATATTATTGGGGCAAGGAATCCAATTACTACACTGTCCTTTGGACACAGGGTGTTGAGATGCGTCTAGTGCATTAGCGAGGTAGATTAGTAGTAGCATGTAGTTTAGTGCTTGCAAATTTCTGCTTTCAGCTTCTGCCGCTGGCTAGCCATAAGGCGAAACGGGAAGCAAAGTACGTAAGCCTTCTCCTGCCAGTACATAGCCTCTCCTACATCAAGACTCTTACAGTGCCTCCCAGCGACAACACACGGTAACTGGGTACCCCATGGCCCCAGGCGAAACTGTAAGGGATCTCGGAGCAGCTTTGGGCCCCAGAGATGCGGCGTGCAGGCCCACCGGCGTGTGGACATGCCCTGGCGCCCATCAACCAAGCCCCAGCTATGGGTCAAATAGCTGAGGTAGTTCACTACCTCAGGCGGTTTTGAGATACAATCTCTTGTCTCCGACAGAAGGGCGTTTCATAATAGTTAATACTCTATGGATACGGTCAGTGAACACAAGCAGGGAGTCCTGAGTCCTGTACAACTTACCACATCTGGTTGGAGACGGAAGTGGTAAGAGTGAAGGGCGTTGATAAAATGATTTCTCATTATTATACAGCGGCCACAAGACAACTGTGAGAAGGCAAACTCTTATGTTAAACCATTCTGTAGGAGTTGCGACCGCAGAATTAAGCAGCAAAAAAACTATGACAGCAAACCTAAACTACACTAGGGTTAGAGTCCCTACAAAAACACCAACTCCTGGAGCTGACACGGATTCTGAGAAATCAAATGATGGCTTGTCCTCAAAGCCGCAAGGAAGGGACAAGGCTGACATATGTGGAAGCAAAAGGAGTAACCTTATGAACTGCAAGAAAATTGTCACAATCTCCACCATGAATGTGAGAACCATCAGAGAACAAAGATGCAGCGAGGAACTAGTGTGCAGCTTAATGGCATACAACATAGACATCCTGGGGATACAAGAAACATCGTATAGTCCACAAGGAACCAGTCAGATATGAGAACATACTTGGCCAAACGCTAATTACAACTTCAGCAGTCAGAAATAGAGCAGGTGCAGCAACTGGCGGAGTTGGCATCGTTCTCAGTTCTAGTACAAAAAGCTCACTAGCTAGCGTGACACAACACACAGACCGTATCCTGGCTGCCAACTTTCAGGGTAACCCAGCAACAACCGTAATAGTTACCTATTGTCCAACTAACGTGGACAATGAAGACAACATTGAAGCACATTATGACAACTTAAGAAGAGCCATTGATTCCATCCCAGCTCACAATGTCCTTGTTATAGTAGGAGACTTCAATGGTAGAGTTGGAACTGGAGATGCAAATTATACCTATCATGACACAACCAACAGAAATGGAAAGTATAATTATGGTAGATTTGGCAATTGAGAAAAACCTCATTATTGCTAATACCTACTTCCGAAAGAGGAATGGAAAGCTGTGGACGTACATGAGCCCAACGGGAAGCAAATATCAACTGGACTATGTTCTGATTCGGAAAAAGTGGAAGAACAGCTTGCTGAACGCTGAAGCTTATAGCACCTTTTCCAGCATAGGATCTGATCATAGGATTGTATCAGCAAGGATCAGACTAAGTCTAAGAAAGAGCAAGGCTTTGTCAAGAAAGAAACACTACGACTGGAGGGTACTGTGTTCAAACAACAAGTTACAGCAGCAATACACAATTGAGGTACGCAACAGATTCCAGCCTCTAGAAGACATCAATGAAAATGCAACCGAGCGATATGAGAGATTCATAAGCGCCACTGCAGAAGCAACAGAGATCAGGAAGGCATGCTTCTCAAGTGATCACAGAGTAACAACTGCAAGACAGAAAACCAAGAAGGCTTATGAGACATATCAAGAATGCACAACCGAAGACAACAGGCTCAGTTATAATCCGGCAAAGTCTGAACTAGCAGGAGCCTATAATCAGGCAATAGAGGATGATCTCAACATCAAGCTGAGAGAAGTTAAAATGGCTCATGACAACTGTAAACACAGTCAGAGTTGGAGACTGATTAATGACATTACAGGAAGAAAATCGTCAATGAGGGGCCAGCTGAAAGGAGACACTCAGATGGAAAGGGTTAACAACTGGTATCATCATTTCAAAGACCTACTAGGAAGTTCCCCAGATATAGAGGGAGAAGATGATACTATAGAGCCCATCACAGATGATCTCACGATTGAGGTTGGTCCTTTTAGCCATGAAGAATACACAAAGGCAAAGACAGCAATAGCAGAGGGAAAGAGTAGTGGAGAAGACGGCATCCCACCAGAAGTCCTAAAGAGATGTGACCTGGATGACCTGGTGCTAGGATTTTGCAACGATGCATTGCTGAAAGAAAGAATGCCTGATCAGTGGTCTATTCTTAACATAATCCCAATACCAAAGTCAGGAGACCTAAGTCAAGGAAGTAATTACCGTGGCATCAGCCTATCCTCAATAGTGGCCAAAACCTTCAATAGGTTGATACTCAACAGGATAAGACCCAAAGTTGATGGACTTCTGAGAAACAACCAGAATGGCTTCAGAGTGGGAAGAACTACTGTCAGCCACATACTGGCTCTTAGAAGGATAATAGAGGGAGTGAAGGCCAAAAATCTACCAGCCATTATCACATTCATTGACTTCCGAAAAGCCTTCGACACTATTCACCGAGGCAAGATGCTACAAATCCTCAGAGCCGATGGGATACTTGTGGATGCCATTGGAAGGACATACAAGAAAACCAAAGCCAAAGTGATCTCCCCTGATGGAGAAACTGAGCTGTTTGACACCGTAGCCGGCGTTCTACAAGGAGATACACTTGCCCCGTATCTGTTTGTGATAGTGCTTGACTATGCCTTGAGAGTGGTTATAGATGGCAAGGAAGAAGCACTAGGATTCCAGCTTGAAAGGAGAAAGAGCAGACGAGTTGGGCCAGAAGTTGTAACCGACCTGGACTTCGCTGATGACATCGCCCTACTGTCAGAAGAAATAAAACAAGCTCAGGAACTGCTGCAAAGGGTAGAAGCATCAGTAGGAAGAGTTGGATTAAAGATGAATGCCACCAAGACAAAGTTCATGTCCTTTAACCAAGATCAGCAAGTTAACATCTGCACAAATAATGGTACAAAGCTAGACGAAGTGAAAGACTTCAAATACCTCGGAGCATGGATGGCTAGCACAGAGCATGATGTCAAAACACAGAAAGGCAGTTGCTTGGAGAGCATGCAACATAACAGCCTAAGTAAGATCTGGAAGTCTGCTCTACCAAAGAATTTCAAACTGAGGGTCTTCAGCGCAACAGTGGAGTCTGTGTTAACGTACGGATGTGAAGCCTGGACCATAACTCCCAAACTATCTAAAGAGCTGGACGGCTGTTACACCCGTATGCTTAGGGCAGTGTACAACATTCATTGGAAACAGCACATAAGCAACAAAGAGTTGTATGGAGACCTCCCAAGGCTCTCGGAGAAGATCAGAGAAAGGAGAACACGCTTCGCTGGCCACTGCTTCAGGAGCAAGTGTGAACCTGTCGCCAACCTGATAAACTGGGCACCCAAACATGGAACAAGAAACCCTGGTAGACCACCCCTTACATATGTAGATGTACTCAAGCAAGACACTGGACTGGAAGCATCTGACCTGGGAACGGCGATGCAGGACAGGAGGATATGGAGAGCTGTCGTGGTTCGGGAAAACCACCCGAAGTAAGCAAGCAAGTAAGCAAGCAAGTAAGCACACTGAAATTTCAGTGACTCAAGACAAGCAGTTCGGTATATATGATAGGAAATGAGGTACATCATTGCAGTACCTTATTTCTTATCATAAATAACATACCGCTTGGCTTGGATCACTGAAATTCCAGTGTAGTAATTGGATTCCTTGCCCAAATAATATACATAACTGTATGTTACCAGTGTGTTCCCAGCAAACACAAAACGTTTTCAACATCATTTGCAAAAGGTTCGAAAAGGTTGTCAGAAAACGTTTAAATGTCGGGTTATATAAAGGACATATAAAGGGTTTAAAACGTTTTCATAACATTCAGAAACATTTCTTGATAACCAACTGCAAATATTTTGATATAATGTTATTTAAGTGTTGACAAAATATTTGGCAAAATATGTTTGCAAAACATATTTTACAATAACATTTTGAAAACATTTTAAAAATATTGTTGTAGTGTGTTTTCATACAAAACGTCTAAAAACGTTTTCATGACCTTTATATAACCCGACATTTTAATGTTATTAAGACGTTTTTATCTAAAACGTTTTAAAACATTTTTGTGTTTGCTGGGTTATTAGTTTTTCAGAAAAATGCAAAAATATGCACAAATTTATTGAGGGGTCCCCTTAAGGTGCCAAGTATTGTATTATTGGCCGAAATGGAAGGGTTAGAAGAATGGATTAAAACAATACTTTATCATTTTCAAAACCCTAAACAAACCATATATTTTTGGAAAGCTAAGATATTAAGCTTATCAAAAATGTAATATTTGATGACATTTGACCTTGAATTGGCTAATTAGCTCAATTGTCCCCAAAATGAGGGGAAAAACAAGATTTTTAACCCAGTTCATTCAAAATCTCCTCCTACATCTCCTGAGGTATAACAATTCTACCTATCTAAATATTTAGTATAATCCTTTTCTAACAGATCTATGATGTGGTTTTTATTTAATTTCCATCCAGAAGTATAAAAATTCACATTTTTGGTTTAAAAAAACAGAAAATTCGATGATTTTCACAGGATTGTGTAATAGGTCAATCTACACATGCTGTGCAAATTTCATGGAATTTGAATGATGGGTTAATGAGGAGATTTCATTTTTAATTATTGCTCTAGAAGTAACTTTAATTTTTAAAAAAATAAAAACTTTCAAATATCCCATTTCAAGAAATTCTTCACCCAGTAGTTTTATAAATTTTGAAAAATCACTGGGTGAAAAACAATAGAAAACAAAAGAAATTAATTTCTTATGTATTATATTGTTTTTCTCGCGGAATTTGTATCACATGTGAAACAAAATTGATGATAACTTTTGAACCAAACATGCTATTTGAATGGGGTAAAAACAATTTTAAAGAACAGGAAATATAATCACTCGGGCTCTTGAAGACAATTATTTAGAGATAATCTCACATTTGATGGAAAATAAACCCCAATAATACCATAATAGAATGTGTCTATAATTTGGTTCACCTCAAGTAGTGACGTCAATGCTCGTTCGCGGTTGTGCCGCAAGCGTGCTGACAAACCGCCCCTGTGCGGGTGCGTGTACACTCAGGGCGTTTAACTTTAGGCGCGCGATTCGATACTGTGGCGAGCGAAATACGCACCTACGTCACTACCGAACTTGAGATGAACCAAAGTATATACACGGCACTCGAATCTGCATCCCGGATATGATCTCATGTTAAGCGCGTTTCTTGTAAGTGCGTTACAGTGCGTGTCATGGCACGATGCAGTGTGCGTGTATCATGGCGGTCATGACGCGATGCCGTCTGCGCTCACAAGAGGATTTCGTATTGAAATGCATCCCAGGAATGCGCTTTAATGCGGATCCCGCCTGCCCGTGTAGCGTCGCCCTGGATTATAAATTAATTGTGTATGCTATGATCTTTTACCCCTCCCCGAGTAATTTGCATATGACCCAGCAGCTGAACAGTACATATCCTGCAAGAAGGCCAGACTAATTAAGGAGTTCGACAATGCACTATTTTTCGCTTGAACATTTGGGCTAGATTGACTAGCGTCTTCAGCAGATGATGATGCTGTGATGATATCGTATCTACAACCAGGATAGTCACATGACGTCGTTAAAAAGGACTATATCATTAATAGACAAGATATCATCACAGCATCACCATCTGCTGAAGACGCTTGTTGATCTAGCGAAAACGTTCCAGGTGAGTCGAAAGATAGTACATGTATTAGGTCCTGGGCTAGGAAGTGACCCCACCCCCTCTAGGGATTTTTGGAGACAACTTTTTTTGAAACCTTACCCATATGGGAATTAGAATAAGGTTGTCTGCAAAAATGTTGACCCTGGGTTAAGGTTGGTCTTAACCCTGGAATTATGGAAACTCTTGGGCCTCATAACTGCTAAATTGTTGGTCTATTATATAAAAGTTTTTT
The DNA here is from genome assembly GCF_039555335.1 of Amphiura filiformis. NCBI lineage: Eukaryota > Metazoa > Echinodermata > Ophiuroidea > Amphilepidida > Amphiuridae > Amphiura > Amphiura filiformis. The sequence goes on from NC_092634.1 coordinate 62,178,821, forward strand.
CAAAGAATCTCATATAATGGCATTTTAATAGCAATATGAAAATGGTTTAATTTTGACACAAGCATATTTTTGCAAATGAAAAACAGTGACAGAGGGCGCTTTTTTCAACATGGCCGCCAAAATGCCTTAAAATCCCATAAAATGGCATTTTAAAATTACAATTTGAAGTATTATATTCTATTTGCAAATATGGTGTAATAATGACTCAACCCTACTATTGTAACTGAAAACCTGTGATAGAGGATGCTTTTTGAAAAAAAAATATGGCTGGCAAAATGCCCCTAAATGATTAAAATGTACTACAAATCTAGCTATTTTCAAAGTTATTACCATAGCTTTTTGTGTAATTTTGCACTTTGATTGACATTTTCTCCCGGCATGTTCTTTACACAGCCGTGACGTAACGTCACGGCTGTGTCTTTTTCTTACAGGTTCTTCTTCTTCTTCTGTCAACCATTACATTTGCTCTAGCACTCACACGCTAACATCGATTTTGACATAACTTGGTCACAATGATCATTGACCGTGCCCCTACATGTCACATGAAACTTGTGGGGTCAAAGGTCACGCAGGGGTCATAGGGGTCAAAAACGTGATTTCAACTAAAAATGCATCTTCTCCCACAACTTAAGTATGACAGCGACGCCACTTGCACACATGAATTCTTATTAACCAGTGTCTATGTGGTGTACACAGATTTTGGGTCAAAGGTCATTAAGGGGTCACTTCCGGTATGAAACGAAATACCTTCAAAAAATTTTATTAGCTAAGAAAAACATAGGAGAGTGGTGGTATGTTCACACATGAATTGTGTTTACCCAATGTATATATGATATTTTTTTTTTTTATTTGGGGTCAAAAGGTCATTAAGGGGTCATTTCCGGTATAAAACGAAATACCTTTAAAATGCATCTTCTCCCACAAATTACGTAGGACAGTAATGCCACTTGCACACATGCATTGTTATTACCCAGTGTCTATGGGGTGTACACAGATTTGGAGTCAAAGGTCATTAAGGGGTCACTTCCGGTATAAAACGAAATAAATTCAAAAATTTTTATTAGCTATGAAAAACATAGGAGAGTGATGGTATGTTCACATATGAATTGTGTTTACCCAATGTATATATGGTATTTTTTATTTGGGGTCAAAGGTCATTAAGGGGTCATTTCCGGTATAAAACGAAATACCTTTAAAATGCATCTTCTCCCACAAATTACGTAGGACAGTGATGCCACTTGCACACATGCATTGTTATTACCCAGTGTCTATGGGGTGTACATAGATTTAGGGTCAAAGGTCATTAAGGGGTCACTTCGGTATAAAACGAAATAAATTCAAAAATTTTTATTAGCTATGAAAAACAGGAGAGTGATGGTATGTTCACATATAAATTGTGTTTACCCAATGTATATATGGTATTTTTTTATTTGGGGTCAAAGGTCATTAAGGGTCATTCCCGGTATAAAACGAAATACCTTTAAAATGCATCTTCTCCCACAAATTACGTAGGACAGTGATGCCACTTGCACACATGCATTGTTATTACCCAGTTTCTATGGGGTGTACACAGATTTGGGGTCAAAGGTCATTAAGGGTCACTTCCAGTATAAAATGAAATAACTTCTAAAAACTTTATCAGCCAAGAAAAATATAGCACAGAAACGGTTCATTCACACATGAATTGATGCTACGCAGTGTATACGTAGTATTTTTTATTTGGGGTAAAAGGCCATTACGGGTCACTTCCGGTCTGAGACAAAAAAACCCTTCAAAATGCCCCTTCTGCCAAAAAATAACATGGCAAAGTTATGCCACATGCACACATACATTGACATTAGCCAATGGGTTTTCATATATTTTGGAGTCAAAGGTCATTAAGGGGTCACAACACGGCTGTGTTCGTGGTCTTAGACCACAGCTAAGTCTAGTTCTTTCTTTTTCTCAACAAGTCATAAATTGGAAATATGCACTATACTTTGGTTCATCTCAAGTTCGGTAGTGACGTAGGTGCGTATTTCGCTCGCCACAGTATCGAATCGCGCGCCTAAAGTTAAACGCCCTGAGTGCACTGTACACGCACGCGCACAGGGCGGTTTGTCAGCACGCTTGCGGCGCAACCGCGAACGAGCATTGACGTCACTACCAAAGTTGAGGTGAACCAAATTATACCTGTCTATACAAAGCTCATTTGGATTGTATATTCTCTCTTATATGGCATAAAACTCACGTGTCCAGAGAAAAACAGATTGAATGAGAAAAACAGATTTTGAATGAGCAGTTCTTGGTGCAGTTCATTTATGCCAGGATATGACCCAAAAGAAAAGTAATATCATATTTCATCATCCATTTCAGGTCGGTTGATTGTCACAATTTTGCTGCACTCCTTGAGTCCCCTGGTACATACAACACCAATATAATGAGTGATGTTGAGGAAATCCTTCTATAGCCTTATGGAACATTTAGGCGATAAGACATTGCAAAAAAAATAACCCTGCAAAAATTGCAGCAAAATGCTGAAGACAAATCATAAATGCAGACAGAAATGTCTCCTGTCAGCTTTTTCTGGTTGGGCTAGGATATCAGGTCAGGGTAATAAATAAATAAGTTAGTTGGACCCCTGATATGGGTATTGGCCAACTGCTGCATACTCCCTGAGACCCTCTCCAACACTGAAATATGGGGACAGACTTGATTTACTCTTTATGCCATTGTTATGGCATGCATTTGAATTGTTTTTAGCAAGTGTGTTATTTATTTTATTATCTTATTGTAGCGCCTGCATGCTTGAGAAGGTTATGGGAGCATAGTATAGAGGAGAAATGTCCCTGATGATGGAAATACTATCTATATACCAAACTTGTTAGGAAGATCAGAAGAACCGCGCCCCTTCTGATCAAGGGAAAACAGTATTAACGTCAAACGATTGATTGAATCCTTCACATGCTGATCTGGCAACATGTCTGCCAGTGCGGGTCCATTTGGGCCAATCAGCATCATTTCGTCGACGGATCCTTAAAGAACTTTACCCTCGATTAGAGAAAAGCGAGGGTAATTAATTTTGTTTCACTGGTTTCATTTTCTGATATTGGATTACATAATTTGATCTTATATACCTCGACACCTGCTGATGTTTGACCTTTTGCATGTCAACACATTCCTGGTGCTCTGGAGGTCAGCTGGACAGGGGAGTGAGTTTCAGGGCTGGAATTGCCAGAGGGCATATAGTATGGTGACCCAAGTGAAATCCAGCTGGTTAGGATGACAGATTGACCACTGTGTTTTTAAGACTAACTTTCATGCTCATGTCAATTGCCATGGCAACTGGCTGTCAAAGCTGAAAACATTTGAAGAAAGCATAGATTCAAAAGTTTTAAGGATATGTACATGAAATGTGAAAAAGATTGTAGGCCTCTGTGTTAGGCACAAATACATTGACATCTACCCAACTCATTCAAAGTGGCAAGAAAATCAGTGAAAAGCTGCTATTATAAAATAACTGTATAAAGCAATATTGTCCCCGGGTCTTTGTACCAGCTCTTAAAATATTATTCAATCTTTTGTAGTTAATATTGAATACCATTGATGAGAATGGCCTTTTCTGACCCTCTGAACATGCCTGATATAGCATTTCCATCAACAGTGGACATTGTCCCTATATACTATGTTCCCATCACCTTTTCAAGCATGCAGGAGCTACACTCAGCAAATAAAATAGATGGCACACTTGCTCAAAACATTTCAAATTTATGTCATACCAATGGTATCAAGAGTAAGAGTATCAAGTCTGTCATGTATTTGCAGTACATACTCCGCGTTGTATTCCATTCCCACCCCATAACCCATATTTCAATGTTGGAGGGGTCTCAGGGAGTTGGCCAATGCCCACATCAGGGGTCCAACTAACATACATTATTAATTACCCTTCCTATGCAGCTATCCTAATATCTTAGCCCACCAAAAAAGTCGCCTAAATATTCCATAGGCCCATAGAAGGTTTTCCTCAACATCACTCATTATATTGGTGTTACATACACCAAGGGACTCAAGCAGTGCAGCAAAATTATGACAATCAACCTGAAATGGATGAATATGATAATTATTACTTTTTCTTTGGTGTCATGTCCGGGCATAAATGAACTGCACCAAGAACAGTTCTTTCAAAATTTGTTTTTCTCATTCAATTTGTTTTTCTCTGGATATTGACGAGGGCTTTTGTTTCATATAAAGAGAGAAGATATTTCCAGTTTATGACTTGTTGAGAAAAGAAGAAAGAAAGAAAATGTCACTCTTTTTAAGTGCAAAATTACACAAAGTCTATGGTAATAACTTTAAAAATAGCTAGATTTTTAGTAGATTTTAGTCATTTAAAGGCATTTTGGCAATAATTTTGTCAAAAAGCACTATCACAGCTTTTCAGTTACATAATTTCAATTGAGTCAAAATAACACCATATTTGCAAATAGAATTAAATAAAAAAATATATAACAATTACTCCTATACTTCAAATTGCCATTATATGGGATTTTAAGGCATTTAGGCTGCCATTTTGAAAAAAGCACCTCTTATATTGTTTTTCGTTTAAAAAAGTAAGCTTGAGTCAATATCACACCATATTTGCAAAAAAAAAAAAAAATCTCACAATTTCTTCAAATTGCTATTTAAACGCCATTATATGAGATTTTAATGCATTTTGGCGGCCTTTTTGAAAACAAGCGCCCTCAATCAACGTCTTTTGTTTACTATAGGCTTGAGTTAATTTTACACCATATTTGCAAATAAAATAAAATGGGACATTCTCACGATGACTTCAAATTGCTATTATTCTGGCGGTCATTTTGAAAATGGCGTCCTCACCGTTTAACACAGGGTCGACATTTTTGCAGACAACCTGATTCTAATTCCCATATGGGTAAGGTTTCCAAAAACGTTGTCTTCAAAAATCCCTAGGCGGGGGGGGGGGGTCACTTCCTAGCCCAGGTCCTATATCGTCATGACAGTGTTGAAGTCTAGCTCTTATTATTGCCACTACGCATGGCTACGTATAAATATCCACAGTCTCGTATAAGATATGGACTAAGTGTATTATGATTGTATTTTACTATCAACGTTTTGATTCAGAGGTTGAGTTTTGTTTGTATTCTTTATCATATTTCTTTCTTTGTCTGTTTTATCCATTTCATCCCGTTTTCTGTTTCATTACTTTTCTTCCCCTGTTTGTATCTCTATTCTCTCACCCCTTTTCTCTCTTTCCCTCTCTCTCCCCCTCTCTCACTCACACGCGCTCCCCCTCGGTCTATTTATTTCGATTTTATAGGTCCTCAACGACAGCGTTATCTTGAAACATACGACGGTGAACATAATGCTTGGAATCACAATCCCAGTTCCATTCTACCAATTTTCCGTATCCAAGAGGGAGCCGTTGTTAAAGTTATATGTCCATCATGGCGTGCAGGAGGCCTGAATACCCTTAATGACGACCACGTGGACATCGAATGGCATCTAGGGGGACAAGATATTACGAGTGATAATCATAATGGTATTGCCCTCCAAGAGAAGGTTCAGATGTATCAATCCAACGGGTTAGGATTTAATGGTAGAAAGGGCAAGCGTGTCGCATCAATGGTTTACACCGCTCGAAAGGAAGACAACCTGAAGGTATTAGACTGCTTAGCCGTAGACGAAGATCCCTATGACTCCGCGAGGGCCTTGTCCACCAATACTGGAATGACTCTGCTTGTCTTACGTAAGTACCAACAAGTTTATTAACCCTTACATAAAAAAAACCTTACAAGGAAACCCACTGCGCATGCATGCATACCACGTGTTTCCATGACGCAATCACACTAAGTCATATCACGGAATCGCTGGTCGGGCCAGCAAAACCCCCGTGGCAAGAGGTCGGTGATCTTGTGATTGGCACGCGAGTGGTCCAGGGTCAATTCCCGGGGGTACCAAGTGATTTCTTTGTTCATGTCATATTAGAAGTAGGTTAAACAGCCTTTAAAATAGGGTGATGTTTCATATTTGTTGGGAAACCAACTTATTTAATGCAGTATGATATCCTGAGCATTTTGACACCATTTTTGAAGTTTTTAACGACGGAAAAAAGTTATCGGATTTATTTTTGCATGACGACATAGCTATTACTGAAAATGTGTGCAATGTACAGTGCAAAGGCATCATAACACTTGGATTCTTTATCACCATCGTCCAGCCGCACTGTGCAATATATTTGAGAAATCCTACATTCTTTTAAGCAGTACACCAATTTTGGCACAGATGTAGAGCTTACAATGCTAAATAATTCTTGATATGGGATTAAGTGCAACATTTCAATATGACATCAGATATTTAGGTTGAAAAACATACTTTTTATGTGATTTTTACCGCAATTTCTACCCAAAAATGTCACTGTTACAGAGGATATAATTTCCCAAAGGATCCTCCGCAAATTTTAATCTTTGTCACGTAGCTGTGGGTTGGCCAATATCCTGTGGACATACCTGGGGACATACTAGTAAATGCATGATGTGGTACAGTTCCCTATGTTTTCTCGCTGTATTTCTCACAACTAAAAATATCTCGAGATTAAAATGAGCAAATTAACCTCAAATTGAACAGAAGAAACGGCATTGGAGGGCTAAGACTACGCCCATGACGTTGATGTAAGCATCATGTCACAACGGTATTTTCTAATTGCCAAAGAGGGCGCTTTTTACTTCCACAACTTTTTTTGAGACAGGCTGTATATGGTCAATTCCAGCGAAAGCGGACAAAATTCTCTCTATGTTAACTTTCCACTTTAAAATGTCATTAATAAAGGAAATCACGTTATTGATGGAGCATATCATGTCACGTCCAATGTGCTCTCTTTGTGCATATAGGCCTTTACTAGCAAGTCATACCAGGGGACAAGTTATGATAGCTTAAATGAATTGGCGTTACCCACGAATTCAAAGATAAAGCACCATATATGTCATTGAATGTCCTTCAATCAAAATGAAATTATTACCGTTAGAAAGACGTTTGCATGATCTCTCATCATATGTAAAACGATTGAATTCCACCAAAGTTTGTGGACTCTAGAGGCCATTAAGTCAATTTGGCTAATAATTTTGTCACCCGCGTATCAAAAATAAAATGATCGTTCTGAAAATGTTAAGTGAATATGCCATAAATGACTATATCATGAAACAAAGTTTCGTTCTATAATTCTGAGGTCCAAGTGATTATTTTATGCAAATACGTTTTACCCATAAAATTCTATAAAATCAAATTTGACGTTACCCACGTATCAACTGTTACCCACGAGTCCAGCAAATATAATTGCCATAACTTAAATTAACATTTAATGACTTCGGACACTGAATTTAGTTTGACAAGCGCTTAAAATTGTAAATCGTAAAAATACGTTCACCACTTTAAAAAAGAACCTACGACGGTTTAAACTTTTGTTACCCACGAATCCCGAATAGATGCTAACCTTGAAAAATAAGGAGATTGTTTATTTTAAGTTTAAATCAGCACATATTCAAGCCATGGGTATGCTATAATTTTGACAGTACTTACAGTTTATACACCTAAGAAACGCAACCCCCAAACGGTACTATCGTACTTATAGCTTTACCCACGAATTCGGCGTTACCCACGAATCCAAGGATTTACTCGTAAATTATATGTTTCTTATGCATCTTAACATTTTGAAAACATGCGAAATAGGTTCCAAAACAGTCCTGTTTAATAGCGTCCTCTTGAAGGTATACTGAAGCTGCATCATGAAGTTTTGATTTATTATCCTAAATTACCATTTTTTGGGTAAATGCAATTGGTTAGAGAAACGGGAATCATTGAAACACAATGGAGGAATAACCGCATGGTGGTTTCCAACCTTCTGTAATATTTTCTATTTGGCCGCTTACCAATACATACCTTCAAATATGTGTTACCCACGAACATTTTGGTTACCCACGAATCCCTACTTAAATTATATTTTAACAGTGTATTGATAGTGTTTTAGTTCATAGGAACTGTCAAACACGAGTTAATAGAATATTGCTGCATGAAAATATGGAATGATTTTACTAAAATATTAATATAAAACTGTTTGCTCTGTCTATTTGAATTTGGCAACTTCATTATTCTCCAAATTTTTATACCCAAAATGCCATAATGATCCATTCTAAATATTCCATGTAGTCTGTATTTTGATTAAAATTCATTTTAGTGCCATTGCAGCCTGAATTATTGACATACGGAAAAGTATTTTTTATTTTTATTTAAAAAAAATAATAGTAATTGCTATTTTCCAGACGCTGTTACCCACGAATCCATCCGAGATCCTCATCCTGTGACGAGATACAAAATCTAACTTTATATTTATATGAAGCATTTATTCTAATCTTTCGAAATAATACATTAATGTTAAATGACAGCCACTTTGGAAAGAGTTCGAAGAATTGACACAATCTTAACTGTACACCTGGTTCTTTCTTAAAATTTGTAATAACCAAAATATTTCTTTGTAGATATATGTAATAAAATTCTATTTTACGTTCAAAGTCTTCACCGATTTCTAGTGTATATGAGTCAGACATAAAATATTGAAAGATATTAAAGAAAGTGAAATTTTATGGCGTACAACAGGTGAAAAATGCTTGAATTCGTGGGTAACATGCATATGCGCATTTAACACTTTATTTGGTCTAGCAAGAAAAGTTATTTTTCAATCCGATGGCACTTCCACCTGATGATTCACTAGACATGATCGTCTCATTTGATAAGTCTAGAATTGAAAAGGAAAACATTTTCAAAATGGCCCCCAGGGAGAATTTTGGCCCGCTTTGGCTGGAATTGACCATATATTCAGCAAAAACTTTCTTCAAAATGGCTAAATTAGGAAGATACTAATTAATTTAATTAAGTCGTATTTGCAAAACCTTGAAATGTGTGTATCACATAACGACATATTTGCCGGTCACCTATACTGCGCAAGCCCAGTATGTCGTATCTACAATTTGAAGAATTTGCTGTTTCACATAGTGACGAATTTTGCGCGACGTATTTGTTCGAACTTTGTCATCGCACGGTAAAATTGCTGTTTTGTGCTTTTCACATACTGATTTATTTGCGCCACATTTTTACATAGTGACGTGTTTGCACGACGTATTTTATTTGGTACTATTTTTTGCAGAGCAAGTTATTTTCTGATAGTAATAAGTGAATTACATTGAAAATATGTTATAAATTTATTTGCAGATTATGCAGCAAATGAAAATCGCTAAATTTTCAAATTCGATTTTCTCGAAATGCGTATATAGCAAATAATAGGGGGGGGGAGTCGGGGTGTGACCGCACCCCCAGCTATATGACATGCGACCTAAACAAAAATGTTTGTCAGTATGTGTCCTAATATCAATCCTGTGGATAACACAAAGCGTCCATCTTGTTTTATATTTTAGCCGCTCCTGCACCACAGCACTTCAAAACTACCGTTTTGCCAGATTACATTTGGATTGGAGGTTTTGTTGGCGAGATACACATTCCCATTGCCGATTACTACAACTCCTGGAAGATAGTCCTCCAGTTCCCCAGGAAAGTTTTCCGACTATATGTAAGTTAAATCGTTTTTTGTCTCGCCTGAACTTTGTTCAGGATGGGACTTATAGTAATTACTATTTCTGTCTGTCCGCGCTTGTAAAACACTACGAATGAGGACTTCGCGCAAAGCGGGACGTCCCCAGTTGTAATACTTGGGCTAGGGCTTCCCCTATGGGTGAAGATGTCAAAAATAGCATTACTCCAACTGGGTACTTTTTAGGGGTAGGGTGAGGTCTCCGGTTGTACTAAACTTGAGAACACACAGGTCCCCGATTGGTAGGAGTTTGGCACATAAAAGTCCCCAGTCGACACACAACTCATAAAAAAGTCCCCAGTTGTCAAAACAAGTCCCCAGTCGGCACACATTACAAGTAGGGGGGTGGGGGTGTGTGTGGGGGCAGGGGGGGTCCGAGCTGTATCTGGGGAACCGTAAGACCAACAGGGACGCTACTTGGTGGGAGGAAGGATATTTAAGTTTGCTCCGTAACCCTGCGTTTTCAGTGAAAAATATGCAAATTAACATAGCTAACGGGCGCATGGTAACGAAACTTAGTGGTAGGAACGATACACACCTGCTGATCACCTGATTAGTTTTTCGGCGAAAAGTATGCGCATTTCGTTGTTAATTTGCATAATTTATGCGGAACATTTCTACAAATATGGTTGGAAATCTGAAGAAATCCGCCTTGTGGAGCTGTATCTGGGGATCCGTAAGAACCCTAAGCGCTATGATGATGAAACTTGAAAGGGGCTACCATGACCAGAGGGTCTCTACCTGATATGATTTTCAACGCAAAATATGGTAATAAAGTACCGGTACCTAATTTGCGTAATTTATACATAACATGCAAAAACATATTTTCTCGGAGACTAGGGGTCGCACGTTCTTCAAACTTGGTGGGTGGGTGCATCTTGACCCCAGACAGAACAAGTTTGTATTGGTTTGTGGGTCAAGGTCACCTGAGGTCATCCAGGGGTCATTTGAGGTCAAATTACTAAAAACTGTCATATGGGCATGAAACTTGGTGGGTACAGTCAACCTTTAGAGTCTAATTTTCGGAAGGTCATTTCGGGATCATCCGAGGTCAAACAGGGGTCATCTGAGGTCAAATTACTAAAAACTGTAGTATGGGCAAAAAACTTGGTGGGTACAGTCAACATTTAGAGTCAAATTTTCGGAAGGTCATTTCAGGGTCATCCGAGGTCACTCAGGGGTCATGTGAGGTCAAATTACTAAACACTGTCGTATGATGGGCATGAAACTTGGTGGGTACAGTCATCACCCAATGGTCATCTGAGGTCAAATTACTGAAAACTGTTGTATGGGCATGAACCTTGATGGATCAAGTCAACATTGAGAGTCAAATTTTTGGAAGGTCATTTCGGGGTCATCTGGGGTCATCCAGGGTCATCTGAGGTCAAATTACTAAAACCTGTTGTATGGGAATAAAACTTGGTGGGCACGGTCAATATTTGCAGTCAAAATTTTTGGTAGGTAATTTTGGGTTATCCAGGGTCACCCAGAATCATCTGAGGTTAAATTACTAATAATTGTCGTATGGGCATGAAACTTGGTGGGTACAATCAACATTTAGAGTCAAATTTTTGGAAGGTCATTTCGGGGTCATCCGAAGTCACCCAGGGGTCATCTGATGTCAAATTACTAAAAACTGTCGTATGGGCATGAAACTTGTTGGGTACAGTCATCATTTAGAGCCAAATATTTGGGCGATCATTTCAAGGTCATCTGATGTCACTTAGGGGTCATCTGAGGTCAAATTGCTAAAAACTGTCGTATGGGCATGAAACTTGATGGGTTCAGTCAACATTTAGAGCCAAATTCTTGGAAATTCTTTTCGGGGTCACCAGGGGTCGTCTGAGGTCAAATTAGTAAAAACTGCCGGATATGCATGAAACTTGGTAGGTACAGTCACCATCAGCCAGGTAATCGTGCCCAGCCGAGAACCACCAAAATTTAGGGGTCAAATGTCAAATTTCAATATTGGTCCAATCAAGCTCAAATTGAACAGGCAAATCACCATGGGTTGTTGCAGGGTCATTTACTTCTACCAAAAGTAATCGCGAAAGCAGGCGGTCGCGAAAGCAGGCGAGACTCGTGGAAGAGTTACATAATTCTTAATCCTAATACTGCCAAATATAACAGTGCGTTAAAGGTGCGTCACCCGATCTACAGCATCATCCCTCCCCTGATGTTTCTCGTTGTTGAGTTTTTGGTATCATAAATGGATGATATTTTTCTCAAATCGATATATTTCCGAAGAAATCGTGACAAAACAGGCAAATTGTGGTTACAAAGTTCACATTCAGGGTAAGCCGAATCAACAGTACTTCTGTGAATTAAAGACGTTTCATTCCGATACAGTTCGCCCAGAAAAATAGATCAAAATACAATTATAGAGGGCTTTATAATGATATACACTTAAAACAAGAAATGCATAAGGGGCGAAATAAATAAAAAGCATAACATTATCTAAGTTATCTTTTCAAGCATGTTACGAGGAACATGAAAAAAAATGAGCCTATCCCCACTAAAAATTAAGTAAAATTAAAATAAAGATAAATCATTTTTTCATAACCAACAAATCATAAATGAAAGAAAAATGTTAAATGCATGTGATATACACAGTCAAATTTAAAAGGAAATACTTCGGGCGAATTAAATAAAATGCATGAGATATCTTGGCAAGAATCATAGTGGTATGGCAAAACGTAGGGATATGAACGGGAATATATGGCACACACGTTGTTTCTTGGAGTTTTGTTTTGCCCACACCTATTTTATTGGCGTGGGTACGCGGAAACTAGCGGCCCTTTGTCACAGCTGAATAGCTGACCTAACAGCTGAAAATGAAAAATCATCTCCGCGAAATCATCCCCGGGAATTGAATCATCTTTAAATTCATCTTTAAACTGTACTTCTGAATGATGATCTTCAATCATCTTAACTGAGTATTCTTCATTTATCTTTACTGCAGTTCCAAGGGCGAAGTATGACATTCTATCTTCAGTTTACATTATTTTGGAAATGGATTTTTGCGATGCAAAGAATAAGGTTGTCCGCACCCCAATAAAACATCAACATTTTTTTGTTTACGTTAATGGGTGGGGTATGAACGTTTGGACAGTATTTATTGTGGGACATTAGAGCACATCAGACATATCGAAATACATTCTGAATACGAAGAATGTCCTTCTGATATCAAATAATTTTGATTTTTTGAAATTCGCAATGTAATACACATTTTACGGCAAATGATTAGAAATTGATATTTTTGATATTTAACAGTACTCGAAGTAAACTTAATAAATCTGATGATTTATACTTAAAGTTCATGTACTAGGTGGGATGAAAATTAGGTCTTTTGGGGAAAAAAATCCATATCTTCAATGTGAAAGGTCAAAATTTTCAATTGATCGTCGGCTTTTCCTCCCAGCTACATACACTTTAAGAATATATCATTAGATTTATAAAATTTACTTCGAGGACTGTTATATATCAAAATGTGAAAAATATCAAATTTTAATAATTTGTCATAAAATTTGTATTATATCGTGAATTTCAAAAGTGAAAATCATTTGATATCAGAAAGACCTTCTTCGTATTCAGAATGCAATTCGATATGCCTGATGTGCTCTAATGTCCCACAAAAATACTGTCGAAACGCTCAAAACGCTCACTCCAGATCCCTTAAGTGTGTCAATTTTAAAAATCACTGAAAGCTCCCTGCGAGCTAAATATTTTCACACCAACACAATGTTGACATAGGACTTATGTCCTGGCATCTGTCTGAAGATCATATGCCTGTAGTCTGGACACGGTCACCGAATTAACTGTTATACCTTAAGCAATCACACAGTGCTATATAATAGGGATCCCGGGAGTGTCCACCCTCGGGGCAAGTCTGCCCACCCCGTGTTTCTGTTTTCGTAACAATGATGATGTAATTAGCTGACACACGTCATAATTAAGTGCCCAAGAAAACCAACACATTCCGACAAATCTCACCACAGAAATTATCGTCAAAAATGTTTCCGAGTCAAGGAAGTTTACTTTTTAGAATTACAAAATTAATATTGTAATAATCTTAAGACCTTGCAGAGACGGATTTTGTTCTTATATTTATTCGGAAGGTGATCGTTTTGCCCACCACATTATGAAATTAAAAGATCAACATTTTGTGTTTAGTAGGCATAACACGAGGTAAAGTAAAAAAATACCGTCGGGGCAAGTCCGCCTTGTATGTGAAGGGCAAGTTCGCCCTGTATTTTCCCTGGCGGACTCCCGGGATGGATTCGCCCCATCGGCGTATTATGCATAATATTGATAATTATACCTTTAAACAGGGTAAAACTACATGCAAGCGTGTTTTTTAAAGTTAAGTGGTACCACCGTTTATGCCATAAAACCAAAATTGCCGAAGCTGCAAATAAAGGTTTTGCTCATTTTGGACTCCTACATTTATTAGCTTACATTAAACCCCTTCAATAAATTTAGTATACTCTTTGGAAGAGAATGAGTACCCAATATACCCTTTACTAAACGTTTGCATTAAATTTATCATTGTTATGCAATATTATAACCTTTTCGTTTTAATAGGGCGAACTTACACCACCATACAGGTGGACATGCCCCAGCACGGGGAAAGTCCGCCCTTGCATCGTAATTTTTATTTTCCCTTCTCCTGCCGTTACTGAAAGCTCAATGTTTTTACAAATGTGGTAGTATTTAGCTACAGCCATCTAACATGAGAATTGCCCTCTCTAGGCGAGATTGAAAAAAATAGGGCGAACACGCCCCGGTCTCCCCTACTAGGGACTGTGTATGAACTCCTAATTGGCCACACATCTTGAGCATCATAGTATTTTTGTTTTTGTTGCAATGTGTTAGTAGTCCTACAGGTGTAGATGTTATTTAATGTAGGCCCACAGGAAGACAAGATTTGCCCAGAAGTCCTATAGTGCCCCCCCTCCCTCCCGCGCTATTCACGGCTAAACACATGGGGAGTATTCCTACGGGGCAAATTTGGTTTACTGTGTAGACTACGGTGGGGGAGGGGTTGTTCTTGTCTTGTTTTTTTTACTATCAGTGTATTCCTACAGTGCAATTCTTTGTCTGTGTAATCCTACGGGGAGAAGATTTAACAGTAGTCCTATTTTTAGTGACTGTAGTTATACGAAGGACTTTTATTCTTTACCATTTTTAACGCTTTCAGAAACTTTTAAAATCCTCCAATGGTCATAACATTTCATGTAAAACTTGCCAACAATCAAATCAAATCAAATCCAAACTCTATGAATTTACGAACCGCGAAAGACGGGTGACTGACTGATCTCCTAGTGAATTATAAAATGATGCATATCATTACAATCACAATATTATTACGATTATTTATAAGCCCAGCCATTATTATGTATTATTTATTGCACTATTCATGTCCTAACTTTGTTCCGTTTTCTTTCTTTTTAATTGAATTATTATACAGGGTGGTAACTTCAACATAGCCCCCGAACCATGTTTACATGGTGGATCATGCACCACGAGTCAATACACTTGGATTATCTACAATACCTATGAAAATCGCGTGCTTAGCCCTATTAAAGATCTGCATTTGAGATTTGTCGCGGAGGTGTCCAAAAAGATACGCACTGGTCGTGGTCGTGGTCGTGGTCTTGAGGCCGATGTCACCTTCTATGGCTATAACAAAGTCTTCGGCTCTGATTACAAGCCTGTTTTGTCTTCAGATGTGGAGTAAAATGGATGGCGTAGTATCATGATAAAAGGGTGTAACAATTACACTTAACTCCTCTGGAAGTATTATTTTGTTTCTTTGCCTATGTCCATACCTGCGCCTACACCATGATGTTTTGTCTTTAAGGATTGTGAAATACTTTTCTATAGCAGTGTGCAATCATATTTCTGACTGATATCCCCATGAATCCATGATAGTTTCATGATTAAAACCGAAACAGACAAATATGTACTTCTCTAACAATTGCGAGTTTCAATTCAAGTGTGGAGTATATGCGCATAGTAATGCGCACAGAGAAGTTTGTAATGTGCGCAGTCATTGAAATACCTGCATGTTCTCCGCATCTTGACTAAAACTCGTAATTGTTGGTATGTATTTTCATGTAAGGATGGTTTTTTTGGTGACGTTTGTTTCGATAAAACAAAATTAGCTCGCAAATTGAAGCCTCCGCTAGCTCTCCAAGTGCCCTGTGTAAGATTTTGCGCGGTTCATTTGGTCATTATTTGTATGCCAATTTCCCATATTGAAATGATTTTCTCTAAATTAGCTTGATAAATTCTCGTTCGTTACGATGTAGGTCTCCCAATATCAATAATTGCATTCAATTAGGAGATGGGCTTGAATGAAAGAATAATTATTTTGAATGATCGAGAAATGTTACTCCTAATCTGCATTTTGTGCATTTCACATGGGCCTGCAAAATATGAAACTACATACAAGACAACAGAAGCATAATTTATGTCATGAATGTGGCAATCATGGTAAAGGCAGTTTATGAATGCATTAACAAGACAAGAAATATACAGCCTGTTAGCGAGTTTCATATTCCTTAAAGTCGAGACTTGAACGTATAAATTATCTTTTCCAGATTCATACATACAGCCTCGGCATTTATATATTTATTAGAACTATTATTATACTTATCATTGCAACTGGATGTAATAATTTTACTGGTTTATAGTTATGTTATAACGTTTATAATATAAACGATTGAAATTGTAAAAATTGTTTCCGAGTCAAGGAAGTTTACTTTTTTAGAATTACAAAATTAATATTGTAATAATCTTAAGACCTTGCAGAGACGGATTTTGTTCTTATATTTATTCGGAAGGTGAACGTTTTGCCCACCATATTATGAAATTAAAAGATCAACATTTTGTGTTTAGTAGGCATAACACGAGGTAAAGTAAAAAAAAATACCGTCGGGGCAAGTCCGCCTTGTATGTGAAGGGCAAGTTCGCCCTGTATTTTCCCCTGGCGGACTCCCGGGGTGGATTCGCCCCATCGGCGTATTATGCATAATATTGATAATTATACCTTTAAACAGGGTAAAACTACATGCAAGCGTGTTTTTTAAAGTTAAGTGGTACCACCGTTTATGCCATAAAACCAAAATTGCCGAAGCTGCAAATAAAGGTTTTGCTCATTTTGGACTCCTACATTTATTAGCTTACATTAAATTGTAAAAATTGTACATCTTACATTATTACATATACTTCGGCCACATTGTTTTATAGGTCGCAAGACAAAATAATGCATTCTTGAAGTGAAGTGACGAAACATCCGGAAGTTTAAGCAAAATATATGACAAAAGCTATTCTGAAAAAGACACTAAAGTTGTCTCGTTTTATGGCTCGATCGATGTGCTATTCTAGTTGACATCCGTACACCTTTGTATGTTTATGGAAGACATCACTCATGAGTGAATAAATTTTGTTTTCCAATCGGAGAAACAGTCTTTGGTTTCAAATTCGTGCATTCGTCTGATTGCATTTGGTTGATGTTGCCATTTCATGGCCCACACTCTACTTGCAAATAATTTTTAACTTGAATAGTGATGTTATGCGGTACTGGATAGTTCTGTTACTCACGCCTTGGTGCTTACGCCGTTAATCCATTTAAAAGCACTCTCCTGTCAGTGACGTGATTTTAATTAGCTAAACGGGCGTAAGCTGCACCACCATGGCGTTTGATACACCACATTTCGCCATAATATATTCTAGAAACGCTTGCTGTTAGAATAAGAAAAATTTTAATTGTAATTATTGCACAGGTCACGGCGACCCTGTGACCTTTCCGGAAAAAAGCCGAGTGGCAGGTTTTTCAAATAAATATTTTCTGTGTAAAACTGTACCATCAGATAGGTAATGGAATATATGAATATTAACTGTACATCTATCACAACAATTTTTGATAACAACTTGCGTCACAATTGATCTAGTATAGAAGGTAGATAATTTATGTCAATCTTATATACGCCATTTTTTTTTGGAATTAAGTGAAAATTAATTCTGTAAAACTGTATTTTTTAATGTAATTTTCACATTAGACCCGACAAAAGATTACCGTTTTGTTGTTATGATAATCTAATCTTTTGATTTTGTAAATAAAATTAGGGGTCTAATGTGGATTTAGGATGCAAACTGGAACAATCCAATGCCTTGTCAAAATCATTTGCTTCAAAATGGAGTTCGGATGCACTTCGTAATACAACTTCCGCCACTGCGGGAAACCACATGCACAGCAGAGCACGTGGCCGATATCAAAATCGATTTTATGTATTGTGTATGTAGGCCTATTCATAGGATCCTCGTATTAATTGTCTCTATGCGCTTGAGAATTCAACAATATAAATAATGGTAGTTTTATTATAATACACATTAATGTTTTAAGCAGATAAAATTCCAAAATATGATGCAGTAATGAAGTTGCGATTTATTAATATTATATGTATAAATTTTCACGATGACACTATCAAGTTCTTCGTGGTCGAGCGGTCTAAGGCGCTGGACGTATGGTATACGTGATACTAGCCAAAGCGGTGAGCCGTGAGTTCGAACCCCGCCTCTGCCAAACTTTAAAAGAATTAAAATTAAAATTTTACTTTTTATAAATTTTATATTGGGGAAATGTGACTGGGAGAATTTATGTATGGCGTGGAGTGGTGTGGGCGTTTGATATCGCAAACTTTCAGGTTTGTTATGTTTCCGAACTTGACTACGCATGCGTGGTTATTCGATATACTGTGACATTTGGGTACGAACCATGAATGAAGATAAAATACATGTATATTGTTCGAATAGTTTGCATATATTTTGCAGTGTATAACAACTTATCGCAACGCAACGACCACGATTATTGCCCGTTACATTTAATTATTACATTTAATTTAAAAACATGGTGGTGGTTTTTTTTAACTATAGGAAAGTAAGAATTGTATTTTTGTAAATACACCATAATTGTTGAAGTAAAATAATAGGAGTTAATTAATTTTCTCACAATAGTTTTGAGCGATAGAAAGGGGGAAATGTCCCGTTATTTTACTTAATCAATTTGGTGTTGTAGAAAATGTAAAGATTAATATTTGTTTCCGCCAGTGTACTCTGTACGTTATAATACTCAGTTGTTCGTTTAATGTTTAGAACATTTTAACCGTTATTATCTTAACAAGTTGGTGCTCCACTTATATATAGGTGCTATTCTCATCGATACGATAATTACGTCATATTAGAACCCAAAGCGCTATTCTAAATCTTAGGAAATTACTATCTTTATATTGGACAATTTCCTAATATTTCAAAATAGATTTGAATTTTAATGTCGGTATTTTATCGCAATGTCGGTTTTTGTGATCAAAAAAAACTTGTAATGCCGTTGCCTCGCAGACTTCGAGGTTGTCTCTCACAAATTGCGCAAAAACAAATAAAATACAAATACTTTTGCTCTGCCTTAACTACCTGGGATGTGAAGGGGTCATGGGATCCATGATTTTTTTATATAATTGTTTTTGACTGATGAAGTTGCTTCCTGTAAGGTTTGAGGCTAAACATTAGATTTTTTTCGATTTCCACACATTTTAATATAACAGCCATGGATATCGTATTTATCAATACCGCATTTATAAATTCATTTTTGAAACCACTGCATGCTGCCATCATGGCCCGCTGGCAGTATGTCAGGAGAGTTGACCTCTAGAACAGTGGGTGGCACCTGGGATTTGAAATGCGAAGACAATTGATACGAGTAGCTTGTCGTCCCAAATTTGTTGGTTTTTCGAATATCACTTTTAAATGATTTGCTCTCGCCGGGTATTTTGTTTTTCTAAATTGTGTTTTTCACAACATAAGTTACAAGGTTACCCAACATTTAGTAACTTGGCACTAATCATATTTATGAAAATCCATGCACACCGACACGTTGTTTTACTATTCATTTGTTTGGATTTCATGCTTATCTGTGTACATTCGCTGCACAAATTGCGTTTAATGGCTGCGCCCTGTCCATCAAGTAGTATTTATAATTACCATGATGATTACGGTATTATTAATACCACATATCCATATAGCTGATATAGTAAACTTTTTACCTATATATTTTGCCTTGCGTGCATCATGATCAAATCGAAGAATTACTTTCATTAAAGGGGGTCTCCGGCAATGATAACATTATGCCCTTTATGTTAGAACAATAATTATCAAACACGAATCACGTGGTTTTATTTAAAACAAACTCATATTGACCATAAAAACGAATAAAAACAGTCGGCTCTCAACACGCGATATTCAAAATTCCCGCGCCAAAATTGTCTAAGTGCAATGACGTAATGCTTATTTGTACTCAATTGTCGTCAGCCTTCATTGTATTACTGAGACGTCATTGCACTCGACAATTTCAGTGCCCGGGAATTTTGAATATCGCGTGTTGAGAGACGGATGTTTTAATCGTTTTATGGTTGCTATGAGTTTGTTTTAAATAAAACCACGTGATTCGTGCTTGATAATTATTTTTCTTACATATAAGGCATAATGTTGTGATTGCCGGAGACTTCCTTTAATTTGTTTTGTGACCGAAGATTAGGGTAGAACCATCATTAAAATGATGATGATTCGTAGATTTGATAAACAGGACTTGAATATTACTTATGTTTCGCGGAGTATTCATGTGTACTGGGAAATAAAAGAATGGTTTACTGACGCAATATACCTGTCTGATGTGTCTTATTTTGACTCCAGTAAAATCTCTGTGTAAAACGATGCATCAGGCCTAACAATAGTTTGGCTTCACATATGATCTTATGTCTTGCCTGAAAACACTGTAATTTTAAGACATGTCATATTAGCGCATACTCGCTAATTGCCGCTAATAGCGCTGATAAGCGAATACTTGGGTATTAGCGATATTTGCGTTAATTAAGCGTTATTAGCGATAAACGATATATATTGCGCTATTATCGCTAATTTAGCAAATTAGCGACGGAGGGCTAGGTACCGCTAATTAGCGTTATTAGTAGGGATGCCACAGTGGCTGCACAATTATTCTGCCACACTGTGCATGCAAGCATAACAGTAAATTGAAAAGCGCGCGCATCAAAGTTGTTCAATTTGGGCAAACATCCATGTCGAAAAATGTATTTCCTCAATTATCCCAATTGTTTGAATTTTTAATATATTATGGTGTGTGAAACCTTTCTGTGACTACAGCTCAACTGTAGCGTCATGTAAAATAAGTACCCGGATGGCCGGGGTCACCTATATAAAGGGTATTATGGCGAGTATCAGTTAAGGTGCGGAGTCATGCGCAGCCGTTACCGTTCCTGTTCTCCGCACCTTTGACTGAAACACGCAATACTTAAAATTTATTTTCGGGATATTGTTGATTTCAAGCTTGGTGAAGTTTATTTCGATACGAAATTATTAGTTTACAAATTGAAAGTTCGCTATCTCGTCAAGTGCCCTGTGTAAGATCTTGCGCGGTGCATTTTGTTCTTAACTCATTTTGTATGCCAATTTCCGTATTGAAATAATTTTCACAAGTAAAGTAAGAATTTACGACATAAAGTTTTATATAATTTAGATTTTGCGTTACTAACTGTTTGGAAAGAAAATGTAGTATGCAAATGAGGAAACAAAGGAAATACACCCGTTCAAATTAATTGACGCAAGTGCCATACCCGTGTCAATCAACTGGTTTCAAAAGTGGCCTGGTGCATAGTGTTTTGACATTTTTGTGATCACAATCATGATGCAGTCATGTCTACAGTAGAATTCACCACGACCTTTGCAGGACTTAAACCCCATTAAAAGCTATTAAACCAAGATAACACTCATTGAAAACAGCTCAACTGATTAAATCATATCTTCTCTGGTTAAATCCACACAACATATGTTTCTGCTTTACTGTGCAATGGAGCAATGCCAAAAGATTTCAGCCTGAATCGCTTGTCAAATAATCGAAAAGTCGCCCAATTTTTCTCTGTATCATTGGTTTCTATGGGGCAGGAAACTATCGGAAGTCGCGGGAGCCAATGTTGAAAATTCGCCCAATTTTCTTTCTTAACCATTGGTTTCTATGGGACAGGAAATTGTCAAAAGTCGCGGGAAAATCTTCAAAAGTCGCCCAATTGGGCTACCAAATCGCGGGTTTGAGCTGGTATTATAGTTGGGTGAACGATTATAAAGCGAACGCTAGAGAACAATTCTGTGTGGGCTTTTGTTTACGAAATGAGACAATACTCTGCTTTATTGTTAACCAGAGTTCTTGAAAATGAGAAGCATGGTGGTTTGCAGACCTAACACGGTTTGGAAATAATTTCTTCATATTTTTGGGTGTTATCTGTCGTTTACATATCCTTCCTAAAACACCAAAGTACGAATATTTCCAAACACCTAAATTAGCTAAAAATTTAGGACATGTTACAAAACTATATTTTCTAGAATTTTAGAAGAGTACTTTTAATATTGGCCGGTTAATTTTCACACAGCGACGTTAACTAGGCAATTACCCATACTTCGAACATACGCTATTTGTAGAGGTTACGCGTCAATGTCAAGAGCACTGTGTATAGGAAAACGGACAGTAACTGCAATATGTTTCATAATAAATTCTTGCATTAAATGCGCACGTATTTTTGAAGCAGCGCCCCGGGCGATGCTTCCCTATTTAATTTCATCGAAATGGCTTACATCAGGGATCGATATAATGGGATAGGCATCGTAGTATTACGTAACACACCGAAAGATGTAGTTTAACTCTAGACAATAGGCGCCATATTGCAGGAGGGTTAGAGTTCATAGAGGAAACGTTAAAGGTTAGTAGATTAGGTCACCCAGGCACATCACTAATGTGTTTCACTAGTTGTAATACCGACAGGTAAAAACATTGATTTTGTAAAATTCTCCCGATTTTTAAAATTACTAAATAAGGTTAGTACTTCAAACCATTCTTTGATGAATCTATGCAATATGACGGTAATTTTTGAAACATCTAAGAATCAATCTTCATCTTCATGATATTCATTTTTTTGCGCATGGTCAAAGCATGCTCTTGCGCTATCCACAGACTATCCGGTGGAAACTTCAAAGCAACGATCATGCGTTAATATTTACAAAATGGCGAATGATGTAGTTTAAGTCGAACAATAGCGTGACCGGCGTGACGTAGTTTTTGGCATTGTTCCTATATGCACTTTCACCCTCCTGCTTACATACGATTTTGGCTATATCCCGCAACTTTTTGATACACCATTTATACAATGCACAGCGGCGAGCTTTTAGCACGATCGGGTACCTTACGCAGCGTAGTCGCATGCCCACTCTCTATTTGTCATGGGTTTGTTTTACATGTCAGTAACTGACTGAGAAAGAGATTACATAAGCTTACATGAGAGTGAAACCCCATAATGCATTGCGAATCAAGCGTACTAGCGACTGAGCAACAGCTGTTACGTCATCATTTTCATGTTGGTCGTCAGTTGATATAAACAGTCTTATCTCTCACAACTCCCGTATTTTGCGTGTGAGTATAGGCCTAGATGTATATATATAGTGTTTATAGTTCACAGTATTCAGTGGAATAAACGAATTGGAGTCGACAATAATGCATGTTAGCGATTGAGCGCCAAATAAACTTGCTCTGCATAAAATGTTGTCAAATAGGCCTATACGAATCGGATGATTGATGTATATGGTGCTCATGACGGGGCTCATGATTGTAGTTTGATGGAGACGATGGGGTCAAAAACTAGGTTGAAAATGTTATTTTATCGTGCCGACAGTTCATAATTGTACTTTGATAGAGGACGGGAGTAAAAAACTTTGATTAAAAAGTGTTATAAACACAAGGAAAAGCAAGGTTATCGGAAATATTCAATTATTTTCATGATCATACACGATACAAACTATACGTGGGGGAGTATCCCTGGTTGGAGGTATACGGGAATGTGCCACGGTTTTAGGGTACCTTTTCAGCGATTTTGGTATATGGGTGAGTTTTAAGTGCATTGGACCACTATTTAAATGATAAATCCTTGGCGCTGCTTAACCCTTTTAAAGGGTTTTTTATCAAATTTTGGGTTTGTTTGTTTTATCCCAGTCCATATTTTCGTTGCTGAAACTGGACGGATTAGGGGTTACCGTGTTATCACTGTTTTATGAATTAACTGGTTTAAACATCCTGTCACGAACTTCAACTTGTGATACGACATTAATTGGTTTAATATTATCGCCACGAACTTGAAATAGGATATCGTCTGACAAGCTTTAAAACACTAGGATCTACAATATGCTCATCTATCAGGGCACAGTCCTATAACCCCAATACATTTACACATCATTGAATGACCTTTGAAAATTTGAGTACAAAAACTCATACTCGACAACATGAGGTCAAATTTTGCACTCTGGTTGTTTAATTGAGGTTATTGAACTATGCCATTGGGCTGAGGTCATTGTGGTCCATAGTGTATAGGGCCTGGTATAAACTTAGTTTAGGGAATGATCGCTATTTACGGTAGGGGGAAAATGGGGGTTTTGGAAAAAAATACCGACAAAAAAGTTCGCGTTCCCCCCTCACGTCCACTAAAAATTTTCGGATTCCCCCTTGTTTTCCCGAATTTCTCCATTTAAAACTTACCAAATCCACCCTCCTGGATCAACGTAAAATTTCGCGTTCCCTTATCAAATGAAATAATTATGTTTTTCACAGATAAACGGGGTTAATCTGACAGATCAACAGGGTTTATCATTAAAACTATGTTTATCAAATGAAAAGCATTTTTTGTGTTTTCAAGTTGATGAACCCAGTTTATCTGTGATAAACCCAGTTTGTGTGATTAACTCAGTATAGTTTATTGTGAAAAGCTACATTTTCACTTGATAAACATGATCTGAGACTTATTAAGTGAAAAACAGTTTAGGCCTATCTGATTACTGTAGGCCTACATTCAGCTTGTAGTACATGGCGCTTGAGTTAGCATCTAGTTTTCCTAAAACTAGAATTGGCTCATCTTTTTTTCTATGCCCCCTGTGCTTCCCACGAGGGGTCGATAGTTAAAATACTATAGGGCCAATTTATTTGCAGTCCATTTTGTTTTATCATGCTGTAATATAGGCCTACCTCAAATTGTTCCTCTCATTTCTAGGAATAGAAGTCAATTTTCATATTGCACCAGGGTGCACAGAAGCCAAATTTTCAAAATGCACCAATTCAATCGAAATTTGTCTTAAATTACTCCTCTCGGCAAACCAAATGGGAGGTATGTATTTAACCTTAGCATGTATAACCTCTGAATTAGGTGAAATCATGGGTCAACTGTTATGCTTGTAGGCCTACAACATGTATTTCTCTGACCATGCGGATTGTAAATTTATTTTGATTATTCTAAGACTGCACTGTCTTTAAATTGCACTGGACCAGGTAAAATTATACCATAACTTTCAAAAAAATGAGGTGTAATAAAAATTCCCTTTAAAAGGGAAGGCCAGCCTCAATGCAGAAGAGGTCTTGTAAATAGTTTGGGTCACCGTGAAAGGCATTTTTTAGGATCAAGCTTACATCCATGTTACATGACAGTTCACCAAACCATCAATGCTGAGAACATGCACACTGAAACAGCAAAAAGCATTAACTCCTATAACTCCTGTCAACTCTTAATTCATTACTCCAAATTGTTCTGTATTTTTGTCTTGACTGCTTTTTACCCATGCTCATTATTAAAATCAAGAAATACACTGCAGTTGTTAGTTAATTCGCTATGTAAACTCAACTTACATGCACATTTTATTTTAAAATGATTTTATATTATTTCGCAATGTATAGTTTACTATAAAGTAGATAGTGGCAAGCACATGATAAAAGGACTGATCATTCACTACAATCTTCACTTTTAAACTGTATTTTTTGAATGTGTTGATTGTTAGTCCGAAACTCCTGCAAAGCTATGGACATGGCATCTTACCTACTCCATTCTGTAATAGTCTGCATTGTGTGTTTTCTCAGTCTTCAATCATTTTGTTGAATGTAATTTTATGAATCAAATAAAAAGATAGAAAGTGGCCTCACTTTAGTTATGTGTCATTTTACAGTATTTATAATTTATAAAGTAAGACAATAATTTATTTATTTTCTATAAGTGCATGCCAAAATATGGGATTTATTGTTCAATATTATAGCTAACCCCTAAAAACTTTATTTTCCGTCGGATTTTTCCCGTTGAAAAGACAAAACTAATGTTAAAGATAGCAATAATATCATCAATAACATTTTGAGTCAATTTTATCCATAAAACGATACAGGATAGGATAGATAATTACTTTGACTTCAATGTGGTCCATATAATGAAGATTTTGATTCTACAACATCATTAGATCTGTTATCAACATCAATTATGCACTCACAGGCATGGCGAAAACATTAACTCAAACACTGTAATTGTACCTGACAATTACAATAAAAAATATAAGAATATAAAATATCAGTGCCGCAAAAGACAGTGACCGCAAAAGACAAAAATTCACACTCCCTGATAACAACTAGCGTCACAATTGATCTAGTATAGAAGGTAGAGAATTTATTTCAATCTTATATACGCCAATTTTTTTTTTTTTGAATTAAGTGAAAATTAATTCTGTAAAAACTAATTTTTTTATGTAATTTTCACATTAGACCCAACAAAAGATTTTGTTATGATAATCTAATCTTTTGATTTCGTAAATAAAATTAGGGGTCTAATGTGGATTTAGGATGCAAACTGGAACAATCCAATGCATTGTCAAAAGCATTTGCTTCAAAATGGAGTTCGGATGCACTTCGTAATACAACTTCCGCTATTTGCGGGAAACCACATGCACAGCAGAACACGTGGCCGCCATCGATTTTATGTATTGTGTATGTAGGCCTATTCATAGGACCCTCGTATTAATTGTCTCTATGCGCTTGAGAATTAAACAATATAAATAATGCATAATGGTAGCTTTATTATAATACACATTAATGTTTTAAACTGATAAACTCCCAAAATATGATGTAGTAATGAAGTTGCGATCTATTAATATTGTATATGTTTCAATTTTCACGATGACACTATCAAGTCCTTCGTGGTCGAGCGGTCTAAGGGAACTATTTTTTGGGACGCGGAAGTGTGCAGTACCGCATGCGGTACTGCACACTTCCGTTTACAGTCCCGCATGCGGAACTGCACCTTCCGTCACGCACTTCCGCATGCGGTACTGCACATCCCGACCTGCATTCCCGCATGCGGTAATGCAGGTCCGCATGCGGTACTGCAACATTTTTGGTGCATTTCCGCTTGGGGATGTGCAATATTTTCGGTGTATTTCCGCGTGGGGAACTGCAATATTTTTGGTGCATTTCCGCTGGGGGATGTGCAACATTTTGGTGTTTTTCCATATGGGGATCTGCAATATTTTTGGTGTATTTCCGCCAGGGGATATGCAATATTTTTGGTGCATTTCCGCTAGGGGATGTGCAATATTTTTGGTGTTTTTCCGCATGGGGATGTGCAATATTTTTGGTGTATTTCCGCCAGGGGATGTGCAATATTTTTGGTGCATTTCCGCTTGGGGATGTGCAATATTTTGGTGTTTTTCCGCATGGGGATGTGCAATATTTTTGGTGTATTTCCGCATGGGGAACTGCAATATTTTTGGTGCATTTCCGTTAGGGGATGTGCAATATTTTAGGCGTATTTCCGCCAGGGGATGTGCAATATTTTTGGTGTTTTTCCGCATGGGGATGTGCAATATTTTTGGTGTATTTCCGCGTGGGGAACTGCAATATTTTTGGTGCATTTCCGCTAGGGGATGTGCAATATTTTTGGTGTATTTCCGCCAGGGGATGTGCAATATTTTTGGTGTTTTTCCGCATGGGGATGTGCAATATTTTTGGTGTAATTTCCGCGTGGGGAACTGCAATATTTTTGGTGCATTTCCGCTAGGGGATGTGCAATATTTGTGGTGTTTTTCCGCATGGGGATGTGCAATATTTGTGGTGTTTTTCCGCTTGGTTTACGTGGGGATATACTTTTTGTGTCGAACTTTGTAATAATATAAGTTAAAAAGGTAATTATTTAGGCCTACTTAGATCTACTTATAGTAGGTATGTAACAGTGGCTGCACAATAATTCTGCTACACTGTGCATGCAAGCATAACAGTGAACTGAAAAGCGCGCGCTTCAAAGTTGGTAAATTTTAGAAAACATCCATGTCGATAAATGAATTTCTTCATATGCTTAATTTATCCAAATTGTTTGAATTTTTAATATATGGTGTGTGAAGCCTTCCTGAGGCTACCATCGGGTCCCCAAAATTAAAAAATTGTTTTGTTTAAGAACTACTGCCTGTTTTTATGGATTTTTGAAGATCGCTCATAAATCAGTAAATATAGGCCTATTGAAATAAAGGGACCTACCACCATTTAGCTGAAATATATACTAATCGGTCTTAGCATGTAAATTATTTCCGTCGACAACGAATGGAACACTTCGAGAAAACTAGTTGAAACAAAACATTATATCAAAGATTTCTAGGGAGTAATTTTCCAAACCTCAATAGCTCTAAGCCTTTGTGTGTGTCCAAGGCCATACTATTTTTGTATACGCGGTACAGTGGGAATGGCTTTTCCGTTTACCATTTGTCATCCCATGTTAATCCAGATAACAAAATGTTCATTTAAAGTCTCATTGTAAATGAATTATGATTTTTACTTTTCGGATTTGGCTTTGAGCAATGGTGGCACATATCATGTTTACAGAAAAAAATGAAAATTTTATTCCTGACATCGTCAAAATGTCAAACTTTGTATGTTTTGTATTATATTTCAGTAATTAATTGCAGTTTCTTTATTCAACATCATAACAGGTTCATACTTGACATATTTATGGTGAATGAATAGACTTTCATTAAAAATTGAAAAAACCCAAAATTACTCATGCCTAATTTACATAAAAATACCATGAATACATAATTACCTGTAATTAGCTAATTTGCATAATTAATTACTTTTTGTGTATTTTTTGTTATCAATTGAAATAAGTTTGTATACATATGTGTGCAAAAAAAACACCGCACCCTGATATCATGTACGGTTTTCTATTGGCATCAATTTTGCATATTAATTAGCTGAACTTTTTTCACCTTTAATTTGTCTGCAGATTGGCTGAATTTGCTAAAATAGTATATTTGGTTAATTTATTATAATTATTCAATGATAGATTTTTAAATTTTGTTTCCTTTAACGAAGTTAGGAAAGATAGGCACTTAACCTGTGGTATTTAAATTAACGCTGCTTTTTCAAGCAAGCGTCCAAATAAACCTTCAAAATCTCGAAATGTGCCAATTTTGTCATTATAGCCATTTGTGGCAGGTTTTAATTCCATTTTCGAGCATCTTAAAATTGACACTACGTCACAATGCATTGACCGATTTCAATTCCGTTTTTTGATTTTTGATGCTTTAATAAAGCTCATTCATGAAGAAACATTAAATAACGTTTTTCAGCTGCGCTTATTTTTGAGGTGATATACCTACTTATAACTATAGCTAGTCGTCTATTTAATTTGTTTCTTAGTTTACGTGAGATGGCTACGTGTTTTGACATACAGTAAATATATACATTTCATTATGCTAAATTAAATTACTATCCTCCGTAAATTGATTGATAATCGATCCACTTGAGAAATTCTCCGTTGGAACTTTAATAGAAAGTGGTCACAATGTCAAGTTGAATATATAATAGTCATCATTAAAGAGGCGTGTGAAACTATTAGCTAGGTTTTCTATACTATGCCGACCTTTCGGACAAGACTTTCCAAAACTCTCTTTTGAATACAAATAATGAAACGCAAAGTAAAACGAGATTTCGTGGGTAAAAAGCTGAAAAGACAAAAAAAACAAAAAAAACAAACAAAAAAAAAACAGACCAGAACAATTTGGAGTAATGAATTAAAGAGTTGACATGAGATTAGGAATTAATGTTTTCTGCTGTTTCAGTGTACATGTTCTCATCGTTGATGGTTTGGTGGACTGTCATGTAACATGGATGTAAGCGTGATCCTAAAAATGCCTTTCACATTGACCAAAACTAATTACAAGACCTCTTCTACATTGAGGCTGGCTTTCCTTTTTAAAGGGAATTTTTATCATTGATCATTCATAACAATAGGTATCTGATGGATCAGTGAAGATAAGAAGGGTTTATAATATATTAGTAACCTTGATATTATAGTACATCTCGAGGAAAAAGTGCAATGGACATGTTTTCATTTTATGTTTCAAATATCCCGCGCATGAAAATTGAGTATTTAACCCAAAATGGAAAATGGAACAATTTATTGGAAATCTGTTTTAACAGATTTTTTTTACATCTTTTTCTGCACTGTATTATACCTAAATTAAGAAATTTGATAAATATTCAAAGAAAATATAGGTCATCCAAAAAATGTTGATTTTTACACATTTTGGGGGCAAAAAAGGAAAAATAAGCAAAAATATCAAAATCTGTTTTAACAGCTTCATTCATCAAGTCATAACAAACGGCCTACTTGTTTAATTTCTAATAAAATATTGTGAAAATATAGGTATTTATTGATTTTCATGTTTTTTCTTGCAAATATGCTAATAATATGCAAATTATGAAATTGCAAAATAAAGTTTCTACATAGCATACATCTTTCAAGTGTGATGTTCAAAATGACAGACATCAAAAAGAGATTCGATGAAATGTAATGGTGTAGTAACAATTTTGGCATGGACTGTCTGGTTAGGCAAAGTACGGTAAGTTGAGCTGTAGGCCTAATATTGTCGGCATAGTATAATAAGTTCGACACAAAAACTATATCCCCACGTAAACCAAGCGGAAAAAACACACAATGCGGAAAAAACACCAAAAATATTGCACATCCCCATCCGGAAAAACACCAAAAATATTGCACATCCCCTAGCGGAAATGCACCAAAAATATTGCAGTTCTCCACGCGGAAATACACCAAAAATATTGCACATCCCCATGCGGAAAAACACCAAAAATATTGCACATCCCCTGGCGGAAATACACCAATAATATTGCAAATCCCCTAGCGGAAATACAACAAAAATATTGCACATCCCCGAGCGGAAATGCACCAAAATGTCGCAGTACCGCATGCGGTACTACACATCCCGACCTGCATCATGCGGGAATGCACGTCGGGATGTGCAGTCCCGCATGCGGAAGTGCGTGACGGAAGGTGCAGTTCCGCATGCGGGACTGCGGTACTGCACACGCTTTTAATACCTGGTCTAAGGCGCTAGTCATATGGTATACGTGATAGCGGCGCAGTGCAGCTTGGGTTCGAGCCCCGCCTCTGCCTAATTTCCGCAGAATTTTTTTTTTTTCATTTCATATTATGTTAGGGAAATGTGGCTGGGAGAATGTATGTATGGCGAAGTGTGGTGTGGGTCTAGTCAGTCTAGTCTGCAGATGTTATCACTCAGAACCCTAGTCACCAGCTTCTATTGTTACGCATAGTCGGCCTAAAAGTCGATCGATACATGTTGAAATCGGCACAATTCACATGATTCGGAGATATACCTTATTGCTATGAAATTAATATTCTCGGTTAAATATAAAGCATTTTTTTCTTTCTTCAGTAATGTCAGTTAAAAACATGGTCATTGGATACATTTAAAATTAAAAAATCCCGGTGTTAAAATTAGACATGTGTCGTTTATTGCAAGATTTTTTAAATATTTATAGGCCTTACCTTCGTCCGTAAGCTTTTTTCGGATTTTTTTTTGCGTTTCAAACTAGTATAGTTCGCTAAAGAATATAAGCAGCAGAAATAATCGATATTTCTATTGTGGCTTGCAAAATCATCCATCATTGGGTACATTTTGACAAAATTGGTGGTTGGAATTGAAAAATGGTGCAATAAAAGTCGACATTCTGACAAAACTATGACATATAGCCCGATATGATGTGCTTTAGAAAGTGGGGAAATATTTTTCATTAGTCTACGATATTACTTTGAAAGCTAAAAAGTTGATAAAAAAAGCTCGCGGGCCAAGTTGAAGCCAATCAAAATCGAAAATCTTACACAAAATTACTATATAATATCAAGCATTATAGTGTTTTCCTGATATTTACTGAAAAACTGAAAAGTATTGCTTTTCATTTTGCCGAGAATATATGAATTTTACTTTAAAAAGGTGTAACTCCAAAATTTTGTTTATTTCAACATCAAATTCGATCGTTTGTGTTGCCTCATTAAGGGTATACGATGTATTGTTGGTCGAAGCAGCAAAAAAAATGTAGGTCACAGCATCTTGCGAATGGTAGTGAGCTTTCGCAAAAATTGTATTGCTCAATTCATAGTATGCGTGTAGAAGAATTCAAATACCACAGATATACTTTGTAGGTCCTGTGGTTCTTGAGTTATGTTGTAAAGAGGGCTGAAATAACAACAACACTTTTGTAAAACGTACATAACTCAT
Organism: Amphiura filiformis; assembly: GCF_039555335.1. Classification (NCBI taxonomy): domain Eukaryota; kingdom Metazoa; phylum Echinodermata; class Ophiuroidea; order Amphilepidida; family Amphiuridae; genus Amphiura; species Amphiura filiformis. The sequence goes on from NC_092634.1 coordinate 62,210,958, forward strand.
TAACAACAATAAATTAAGCACGTTTTCAAAGTATATGATTTGTAGAATGAACTTCTGCAAAACATCAAAGTGTTGTTTTTCATTAATATATTGATTCAGATAATGAAAATCGTTTTATTTTTGGCTGCTTCGACCAACAATACCTCGTATACCCTTAAAAGTCCACAATCGTTGGCCTGGTCAACTGGTAGGTGACCTTGTCCTATAGACCACACTCCTGTATACTTGTATACTACATGTCTGGACTAAGGTGGTGTCTGGACTGACATGCCCTGGGCCACATAACTCAATTATGAAGTTCATTATTCCAGATGTGGTGGTGGACCTTTAAATTACTGAGTATGCTGTACAACAATAGCCATCGGTTGTCTAGGGTTCTGAGTGCATTGACTCTGCCTCCAATTGATATTCATGGGAGACTATATCATGCCTGGATGGTTTTATCTTGAAAGACTCCTATTTGACATGGAGGATTTTCCGAATGATTACACTCGAAGGACATTCTTTTAGAAAACGACAATTATGCAAATTAAGAATTTGCCTATCAAAGTGGTATCAGCACGGTGAAGCAGCCGGGGGAGGGAATCATAATTTACTATCGGTTATCATCCTAACGAGCTCTGAGAAATTAAACTGGTATTCAGCTGCAGATATTGTCTTATTTCTCTTATAATACTTGAGTATACTTCGAGTTATACTTTGTGTATACTAGCAGGAAATAATAATGTTAGCACTTTTGCACAGCACATTCTTACAAGGACAATTGTAATTTGCCCGATCAGCAACGCCGTTAGCTTCTCAGCAGTAATAATTTAACATTAATTTTAAACTGATTTATTATTAGATTAATATGCATGCTATTGCCATCACATTGTCTTACATGTGCATGAAAAGGGTAGCAAGTTAATGATTACCGAGAGATTTGTAGGAAATTTTCAAGCAACTTAAACTGGCTCAAATACGTATGTCAGTGATTTTGTGACCATTTCAATGTAATCAATTTTTCCGTATTTTCCTCAGTGTAAACTTAATAAAGACCCTGCTGCCTTGTGCATTTATTAAAACCTTGAGGGCAGTACCATAGCGTACAACTTATTTGCCATTGAATTTTGGTCACAATTTATCCAAAATCAAATTTGCCTGATACAGGTGTATGATACAGGCCTAGCTGTCCTCTCCCTGAAATCAGTATGATGAGTTTGTTTATCACTAGACCTCTGTCAGGAGGGTGAAAGTGCATATAGGAACAGCGCCACAAACTACGTCACGCTATTGTTCGAGTTAAACTACATCATTCGCCATTTTGTAAATAATAAAGCCCACCTCCAATTTAAACCCCACCCATACACAGTGTACGCAGGTGTACGTATATCATGAATATCATGAAGATGTTTAAGATTGATTCTTAGATGTTTCAAAAATTACCGTCATATTGCATTGATTCATCAAAGAATGGTTTGAAGTACTAACCTTATTTAGTAATTTTTAAAAATCGGGAGAATTTTACAAAATCAATGTTTTTACCTGTCGGTATTACAACTCGTACGTGAAACACATTAGTGATGTGCCTGGGTGACCTAATCTACTAACCTTTAACGTTTCCTCTATGAACTCTAACCCTCCTGCAATATGGCGCCTATTGTCTAGAGTTAAACTACATCATTCGGTGTGTTACGTAATAGCTACGATGCCTATCCCTTTATATCCCTGCCTCTGTACTGTCCATTGTGATAAAGCAAAGATCCTAAAGCGGGATAATTGGGGCCAACTGCACTTCATTTTGAATAGGTGGGCGTGTTTATAGTGGCTGTATACGGAAAGATTTTGCTGCAATACAATTGATTTCGCAGTACTTATACGCTAATATACGCTATAATAACGGATAATCTGGATCACTATAAACACGCTCATAGCTCAATTGTAGTAGTATCGAGCTACCTCCTTCTATTCTTTATATCTCTAGTTTTATATATTTATTACCAATCTCAAGACGCCCACTAGAATACTTTACAGGCTTGTGTACCCCCGGGAGTATAACACTCGCTCCTTTATACTCTTTTAGGGTATGGGTGTGTGGCATCAAAGCACCAATTTTTAATGCTATTTATTCTATGATGAATTTCAGTCTGTGATGTTCAGTGGAGCATGATATTCTGTTCAACATTATCCCATCTTTTTGTGGTTGCCAAAACTGCAATTTGGTTTCTCAATTGGGCGACTTTTGAAGTTTTTCCCCACGATATTTGAATAATATTATTTCCTGTGGGGTAGAAACAAATGGTTACGAAAAAAAAATTGACGACTTTTCAACATTGGCCCCGCGACTTCCGACAGTACCCTGTGTCATATAAGAGAAAAATTGGGCGACTTTTCGATGATACGACCCGCCAAAAAGGGCTGAAATTTTGCTGGCAACCCATGACACCGAAAGAGCTAGGGCGTTGGCTTACTTCGCTGCTTCGCTTGACTTCATCCTGCATAATATTGTTCTGCCGACATTCGAGATGGACGGACGTATAGTGTTAGCTGCAGCCGCTGTGGCAATCCTGTGTTTTACAGGTATGTAATCATTGCTTATTTATTCATTAAGTGCAGGATTGGTCTTTTTGAAAAAATATCGTCACAAAATATCAAATATCGTCGATACTATCGTCTTAAAACTATCATGACGGTGTCAAACAACTATCAAGCTTTATTTGAAAATATTATCAGAGCGTCAAACAACTATGAAGTCTCACTTGAAAATATCTTGTGAACCTCTGGCTTTACCAGAAATATATACAAACATGATATTATAGCCACAGAATTAGAGAATTCTGTGATTATAGCCGAAATATCAGCTTTCTAGATTCTATGATAAACTTTAAAACAAGTCTAGATCATGATATTTAGAGCTGATGCTGGTTGCGATGGCTATGTGTGGAATAGGGTGTGCACTCTTGTAGCAGCAGAAGTCCCTGATTTGTTATATGGTTTATGGAATGATGTGGGGCCGTAGTGGTCACCCGGGAGTGGTCAGCGATCACAACTTGTAAAGTGTGCTGAGGCTTGTGGATCAACGTTTAGGCGTTGTGCCTAGTCCCGGTGCCTAGTGTGCATACGCGTAGCGCACTATAAATCACTGCGCTTTTTTTTAAAGAAGGTATATCGTCCAAATATCATCCACCAGTTTCTAATATAAAATATCACCTTTATCTAGATGCTGCTATCTATAATCTAATAATGGCGGTATATCTAATAGACAAGTCTAACGTCATGACATTTAGAAGATATATATCGTCTATCGTCAACTTTGCTAGATTCTATATGATATTTGCATGTGATCAGTTGTAGTAACTACAAATTTCGAACGTTTGAGGACTTGTTCTCAAGTTGTAGAAGGTGCATATAGGGTGTCTTCAGTGTTAATTATTTTCATTAGAAATGTAGCAAAATATTAATATTGACAATAATTAATAACCTGTTTGACCTCTCCATATATTCATACATTGCTCACCTGTGTTTTCTTATCATATTTTGTGGTGAAAAATGATTACAAAATTTGCAATCATTTTTGGAGCCTCAACGATTTCTTCGAACCGACGGCTAAGTGTGTATGTCAGTATGTGAATGCACATTAAACACATACAAACACATACACAGCACCTGTTGGAACTCCCGGTCGGGGTCGGGAGTTTCAATTATTGGAAATAGCATGCGATATATATTGTCAAATATCGACATAAACGACTACAACTCTGGCGGAAATTCGTTGCCACACCAGCACGTTCTGGTGTTAAAAGCACGCAATCGATGCTAAATATGGGTTAGTTCCGTATTATTTTGTATAATAGTTGCAGATGCACATTCAGATTACACTCTCCCCTTCCCCACCCCACCCCATTTTTCAATGTTGGGAGACTGTAATGTAGAAATGATGACGATTTTGTCCAAATTAACATTCCTCAAAAGAGGATTTTCAATTTCGTTCCTCAAAAGAGAATTTTATTACAGTATACACAGGCCTCCGGCCCATAAATACAAGAAATATTACAACTATAACTCAAATATTTATCTCTTTTCTTCGTACCTACCAAAGATCCTACCCACCTCAATTTCTAAATTCAACATGCCAAGTCTTAATTTTGACAGAAGAATTCTCAAAATAAAATGTTCAAAGTATTTGTCACAAACAGTCTCAGAAATCAGTTTAGAGTTGGGAGCCGGCTAGCTAGCCCAAAGAGCTTAAAAAGCGCTGAAGTTCTATATCTACAGTCTACGGAGCGTTTTTTAAAACGAGACAAAAACAAGTTATTATTAGTATAAAACACTGTGTGCAAGCCAACTACTGTCCCGTGGCTAGATATCCCCGCTAATCTTCTTTCAATAAAAATTGGTGAAAAGAAAAGTAACCTTTATTCTTCATTTTGTTATTTTGTTTAAAGCTTGAAAAGTTGAATACAACATAATGAGACAAAAGAAAATATTTGAGGAAATACAGACATCCTTGGATTTTCAGACATCCTGATTCCTTGGAATGTCTGGTTTAGCGACCGTTCACAAACACTTGTTGGGGGGGGAGGCTGGTGCAAAAAGGGGGCCCTTCACATTTTTGACCCTCCTAGGGGGGGGGGCTGAAAAAATGACCACAAATTTTCTGGTAAAATTGAGTTTTTATGCTTTTCTATGGGGTTGATGACCCATAATTTTCATGTAAAAAAAAGGGAGGGCTGATATTTTGAGGTCCGAAAAGGGGCCCGAAATATTTTCGCGATGAATTTATTTTTGCATCAGCCCCCCAACAAGTGTTTGTTAACGGTCCCTTAAGAAAAAAAAAAAAAAAGCAATTACACAAGAATTGGTTTTGCGCCGACGCCCTATTCGTCAGTTTTATATTCCAAAAGAATTGTTATGCTATAATCAATGCTGCATACAATTATTGAAAATAGAAGGGAACAGTAGAAGGAGAAGGAGAAGAACCCAGGGGAAGGAGCGCAGGGCGCTTCAGTTTTGGAGGTGTGAGGTGCGGGTCCTGCTCGTACTTCAGTGTATATAGATAGGGTTGTTGGTTGAATCCACTGTTATTTTTGGTCTTACAAAAAATATTCTATATAATATTGAGTTTAAACTTGATATTCATAGCAGATTAGTGATTTCCTTTTATATTTATCCAAATATCACATGTTTCTACGATTGTTTAGGGGCTGTGCAATAATTATGAGGCCCCCGGGGTAAAATTTTCGAACGGCCCGCCAAATATCGCCCCCCCTCTCGGCCCACCAAAATAGCTTGCCCCCCCTTTACACATGCCAAATTGTTGGGATCCCAATTGGCAATCCTTAAATGTTCTAGATATATGTTGCGAGCGCAGCGAACAGGAAAATTTGCATATTAAAGCGTTTCCGTACTGTTTTCCTAAGCCTTTTTAGAGCGTTTTATTTAAAGCAATATTATAACATTTTCAAACAAAATAGATTAGCATTTCTTTGCCATAAAATGTTAGCTTTTACTGTCGGATATATCCCCTTTCATTTTTGAGCCGAACAACTACGGCAAAGCAAAGAAAATTGGAATTTACTACCAGCGCACATGTCGCCAATACGTACCACTCCGGTCATGTTGTGGTACGACCCTTTGTTGTGTATATATCACCGTCCCGCACGCCGTGACGTACTGTGTGTTATGAACATCGTGTATGCGTTCGACTAATAATTCCATCGTAATAATAAAGCGCTGAATCAGCCTTTAATTCAAAATCACGGATTTTGACAAAACTACAACACTTAGAGTCTTGATTTTTGCAGGGTATATTGGTTTAATAAAGTACAATTTAATCGTGTAAAAAAGAATTTTAAAAATTCAGTGAGGGCGTCTTCCTCAGCAAATGTTATAATATGGCTTTAAAAGGCGCCCCATGAATGTGTACCAAAATCGCTTGCCCCCCCCTCTCGGCTGGCCAAAATTGCTTGCCCCCCCCTTTCGGCTGGCCAAAAATTGCTTGCCCCCAATTTTACCCTCCCCCAGGGCTCATAATCATTGCACAGCCCCTTAGCCAAATATCAATTTTGACCTATAGTTGCTGTATAAACATCTCAAAAAAAGTAGTAAACCCCTTTAATTCGCCACTTGCACGGTTCCGCCATTATGCACTATGTGCGGGGAGAGCCTCGAACTGGCAGCATACATGAATGGGAATTGAACCAGTCATAACATTCTGTGTAAGGTTACGTAATTCTTCCTTTCATGGATGCTGCCAGTTCGAGGCTCTCCCCGCATATAGTGAATAATGGCGGAACCGTGCAAGTGGCGAATAATGACAATTATTCAAAAAGGGACTATTGTTCATTCATTCATTCATTCATTCATTTATGGTTTATTAACACAATGCATTGTAGCCCGCAGGCTAAATTACAGCAAAGTTTACATTAAAAGACATATATAATATACACAATAAAGAATTATGACAAAATGCAAGTGAACAACAAAATAAATAAACAAAATATTGCAGCAAACCCTATATCACAAACCATACGAAAGCAAAACAAGTTAATAATCCACCCCAAGAAATCCAACCCAGACTACTCACAAGCGCACAATCCACTTACAGCACATTGGAAGGGCACATAACCACTCGCAACAGTTGCTCACACACACCCCGGCACACACCACTCAGCATGACACTGGACACATCCTGAATTATAACACTATCAGAGTCCTCACACCAACCAAACTTACAAATCTGTAAAATGCGTTGGAAGCAGAATTTATTTCTGCGTATGTTGACACCTCATTTGATATGATTGCCCAGAAAACAAAACACCGGGTCAATTTAATGTAGTAAGGTCCAGAATTGAAAGTTGCACTTACATTATAGGACCTATACAATACAAATTACACTGAAAGCCAATACTCGGATATCATTGCACAGATTTCCTGCAACTGCAACTTTCAAATCTTGAGTTACATCGATTTAAATGTACGCTGTGACGTTAATATTTAGTCATTTGCTACAAATGAGGTGTCAAAATGTGCAGAAATAAATTTTGCTTCCAACGCCTTTTACAGATTTGTAATACAATCGCCCGTTTTTGAATAATAGTCATTATTTAAGGGGGGTTATTTAATTTTTTGGAGATGTTTATTACCCGTCTCAAATATTTTGAGGGTCCACTTACATTATGTTATCATAGTAACAATATGTGCAAATTTCAATCTCAGAAATACTTGTTTAGGGTACTTTTTGCGAGTCCATGGACGCGCCTGGTACCCCCCCCCCACCTTGCCACTATAGTGTCCCTCCCCCCGGGCTCGGGTACAGTCAACATTTTCCGGTGACGCTGAGTTGCTCCGCTTCTCCCTGCAATTTTCGGTAGCGAATGCTTCTGAGGCTGTGCAATTATTATGAGCCCTGGTGGGCAAAACCCGGGGCAAAATCGGGGAGGGGCAAGAAGTTTTGGTGAGCGAGCCAAAGGGGGGGCGATTTTGGGACATTTATGGGGCGCCTTTTAAATAACACGCTCTACAAAGGCTTGGGAAAACAGGACAGAAAGGCTTACATATGCAAATGTTCCTGCTCGCTGCGCTCGCAACATATATCTAAACAAGAAATTGGGATCTCAAAAAAATGGCATGTATAAAGGGGGGGTCAAAGATTTTTCGGCAGGCTGAGAGGGGGAGGGCAAGCAATTTCTGGAGGGCCGAGAGGGGGCAAGCGATTTCTGACACGCCATTTGGAAATTTACCCCCCTCCTGGCTCATAATTATTGCACAGCCCCTCAGGACGAGAGCGCAAATGCGTATATCAGAAGCAAGGGCCTGCAAGAGACACGTGGCCCTATTTTTTCTTGGGGAATGTCTCTCCTAAAAATCGCAATATAAGAAAATACTGCCCTGTGCATCTTCCTTTTAGCCCGAAAACACCGTTTTTGGGGTATTAGAGAAAAAAATTCGCTTTGGGCGCGCTGGCCCATCAAATACGGAATTGAACTACATTTTGGGCTAACAAAGTCTGGCAAAACAATACCATGACACCGGCACAAAATATATATGTTTGTCCTCCATAAATGTCAATGCTTCAGCCGCCAAGGGCCTGATATTATTAAATGAGGCAACTTGTCAGGACGAAATCGACAAAAACACACTCTGGAGCTCTTCTTTTAGACCCATTTGACAAAAATTATGGATAAATTATGGTGAACATTTTAGCTAAATATAATTGTCAACATTCAATAATATTTATGTTACAATGTTTTGGATTTAGTGTGTTCTGGGTTCCCATATTAAATAAATTCACTTACTTGAATGACTAAATACAGTTAACATTAATGTGATTTCAATGTTGTGTTGAATTCATGTTGTGTATTCATTTGCTTTCAATATAGGCCTATTTATTTGCTTTATGTTTCTGCTTCAACAGGAGCCTCGGGTCAATCCCCAGAGCCGGGTGATGTGCGACTTGAAGATGGAGATAACGATCATGTTGGTAGACTGGAGTTTTATGTTCAGAGTGAATGGGCGACGGTATGCGACGACGGATTTGGACACGATGAGGCTGAAGTGATCTGTCGACAACTTGGCCATTCTACCGACCATGCTACACCTGTATATGATGGTCCATGGTCAGATGGTACAGGACTGATTGCAAATATAACGAACTGTCCTGCTTCTGGCAATACAGTCGACGATTGTAACTATGATGGGGATGATTCAATACTTAGTTCATCAGCAGGAGATTCCACCAAGTCAACACAGTGCTATCACTACGAAGATGTCGGGGTGCATTGCATAGAAGGTGAGTGGTATCATAATGCAAAGGGGCGCACCATTTGATTTCAAGGGAGGGCCGTTAAAATAAAACCTTAGGCCACACTAAGTGAGATAAAAAAAATCGCCCATGCACTGTTGAGTAAACACGGTTGTTTGATATGATTATTTATGGATGGCGAAAAACCTTCAAAATACGCCTAAGAATACGCCTAAGAATACGCCTAACCTTAGACGTCTAAGATGCAATCTTAGACGTCTAAGATGCATTCTTAGGCGTCTAAGATGTAATCTTAGGCGTCTAAGAAATTCGCGGTAGATTTAAATCAACGAATCACAGGACTAGAAATCCCAAACAACCAATCATCTTAGGCGTATCCAATTATTGACCAATGAAATCTTAGACGCCTAAGATTTTACACGCCTAAGAATTCTTACACGTCTAAGATTGACCATTTGACCGTGACTAGTGATGGACGGTATCAAAACGTACAACGGACGCTATGCGTTAGAGAATATTTCGAACAATGTCTGGGTGGTGTGTTTTTAATAAACTCCTTTTCTCTCCATAGCAATCCCAAAGAGAAAGGGGTTATGGGGTGGGAGGGGGATAGGGTACATGTTCTCCCACCTTTCGGCACAATGGCCCATTGTTTTGTTCTTTTCAGCCACTTTTTGACAACTCAGGCGGAACTATGTATTTTTGTACCGGCCAGCTGTAGCTCGACTTATTAATCGGCTCAAGTTTGTTGTTGTTTCTAACTTTCTATTAGATAGTGTATGAACAAAACAAAAATATTGTCAAAAATTTATCAAGTTGTCAAGGCAAATAGAAATACCAAAATTGGTGTGTGAAGACAACAGAAGTTTGGTGTTGATTTTGCATTACTAAGGTAAAATCAGTATATATTTTAGGAACTTTCTTTCTAAATTGAAAATTTGGCGAATTCGCTGGTCCTCTTACCATGCACGTTGACCTTATTAGAGTATAAAGCACAGGGGACAATTTAATACTCAGTACAAGTTCCAATATCTGTGTGTCAGTCTGTGGTCATAGTGCTTTTCAAGCAGGGTCAAGGTTATCTAGCAGCGATCTTGCTATAAAGTTAATGAAACTGTTTTGATGTCATTACACATCTATTCCAGAAAACTTACACATGAAAACTAATTGTTAATTGGTGGGAGAGAATAATTGGCAGGACAATTGGTTCTACATTTTAAGGAGTTTCACAGGATGATAATTAGATGTTATGATAGAAGAGGGTGTAATGTTATGCCCTTAATCAAAAGTCTGCTATCAAAACCTATTTGCACACATGATAAACAATTACCTTCTTTTGGATAAGTTGATTAACTTCATATATTTTGGTCTATAATAATGATGATATAAATCAGAAAAATGGAGCTTTAATGCAGATGTAACGAATTATGTTCCTATACGTATATCACTAGTCTTTAACCATGCTAACAAAATTCATACAATAGCTTTGGGTTTCAGTGTGTGTAGGCCTATAATATATTTGTTGTTTATATATATTCCAAAAATAATTATTCTTGATATATAGTGTTTTTAAAATATTGTGTGTGTTTAAATTTTCAAAACTAGATTGTTATGAATTAATCTATACTAAAAGATGCGAATGTTGTTTGCTTTGACAAGTTTCATTTGTGCAATCACAATTATACTATATAGACAGTTTTGACGTAAGTGAGAGAAGAATACATAAACTATTGGGCAAAATTGCTAATGAATTAGCTTCCGAAATTCTTAAGGATGTAGAAGGGATCACATCAAGTGATCACATTTGGTACTATACCAAATGATCACATTTGGTGCTAAATGTTATTAAATGTTTGGAATTTATTTCATCTTATTTCAAATTTATGTAACAACGTAAAGACTGATTTTGACAGAATAGCAACAAATGGAATTTGGCTCAAAATACAACCATAATCTTTACACTTAAAAATTATTTTTACTGAAAATTTATATTTTAAAAACAAAATATAATGTTACTCATTGTAATTCATCCTTTTGCCGGTACATCCCTTTTAAAGGGATTTTTATTACATAATAGGCTTTTTTTTCATTTGAACATAATCTAGCAGTTGATGTTGTTGCAAACTGATAAAACTTTAATTTGTTTTAAATATTTTGTTTTTCTGCAGTTAATGTAAGATTTCTATTTGTGTGGCTATAGTGTAAATGATGATCATGATAATGATGATGATGAATATGGTGTTGTTGTTGCTGTTGTTGTTGTTGTTGTTGTTGTTGTTGTTGTTGTTGTTGTTGTTGTTGTTGTTGTTGTTGTTGTTGTTGTTGTTGTTGTTGTTGTTGTTGTTGTTGTTGTTGTTGTTGTTGTTGTTGTTGATGATGATGATGATGATGATGATGATGATGATGATGATGATGATGATGATGATGATGATGATGATGATGATGGATAATACAAATGATGTCAGATGATTATTAGAGTCGTGGTGGTGATGATGATGAAAGTGATGAGGGATTAAATTTAGTGTGAAATTTTCACCCCCCCGCACCCACCCAGTCAATGTTGTTTTGATACTGAGATAGGAACGGACTAGTATTGGCTCCAACATTGATTGGGGGAGGGGTTGTGCAATATGAAACATTAATGTTTGCCACTCATGTTACTTGTAATGTTTAAACAAAGAGCACGTGTCTATGGTGTCACCCTGCTCACTTTTCATGTATGTTTTTTCTTAACACGTATGCTATGACTGAGCCAAAATACACAGTTAAGAGACCTACAACCCTGGACAAAAGGGTTGGAATGAAAAAAAAATGAAATTGCAAATGAGCCCCGTTCCCCCGATCAATGTTGAATCCTGACATTTTGTTCATGTGCGCTCAGTAGTACCCAACATTGATTGGTGGGGCAGGGGAGGTATTGGGGGTGAGGGTAATGTTTAGACTTGACACTCAAGAAAGTGCCATTTCATCACTCTAGAAATAACGAAAATATGGCCATTACAAGGTGCACATTCTATTTTTCATTCCAACCTATTTTGTCTAGCATTGTAGATACCTCCATTCAACAAGAAATTGTAGATACCTCCATCGTAGATACCTCCATTCAACATCATCGTCGTCGTCGTCGCCGTCATCATGCTCATCAACATTAATACCTGACTACTACTAGCCACACCAAAACATCACACCAAACCAACGAAAATAAAATCAAACCAATTAATCAATTTTGCTGCAAGTCCTCAGAGAAAATCACATTGGTGATACCGTCCATCACTAAAATATCAATCTTAGACGTGTAAGAATTATTAGGCGTGTAAAATCTTAGGCGTGTAAAATCTTAGGCGTCTAAGATTTCATTGGTCAATAATTGAATACGCCTAAGATGATTGGTTGTTTGGGATTTCTGGTCCTGTGATTCGTTGATTTAAGTCTACCGCGAATTTCTTAGACGCCTAAGATTGCATCTTAGACACCTAAGAATGCATCTTAGACGTCTAAGATTGCATCTTAGACGTCTAAGGTTAGGCGTATTCTTAGGCGTATTTTGAAGGTTTCCGCCATCCATAATTATTACAAGCCGACGTCTAACGTCGGCTTGTTCTGTTTTACTGACAACAATTCTTCTTTCTTCTGGCAACCAATTTCAATAAAATTTCAAAATGCTCTAGCTCCGCCAGGGTTTGACAGATTTCAACCATACTTGACCCAACTGACCGCTGGGCTAGGCCAAACCTTCCATTTGACTTTGACTTGGCTGTGACCTTTGACCTAGCTACAATGGTCAAAACGTGATTTCGCTTTAAAATGTATTTTCTACAAACAACATGCGATGATGACATGGTTAAGTCATGTGACTCGACTTTGGTCGGTGTCTATAGGGTGTTCACAGATAAGGTATCAAAGGTCATAAGGGGCCATTTCTGGTCAAAGTCTAAAAAAATTCAAAAATTCATATCTGCTATGTGTGAAATAGCTAGGTGATGCATGGCCATTGACTGATGTTTACTGTGAGCCACATATTTGGGGTCAAAGGTCATCTAAGGTCATTTCTGGCCCTCGACAAATCGGCTATATCTCAGCCTATGGAAGACGGATAGGGCCCGTTATTACTACAGTGATGCAACATTAGTGGTCGGGGAGATCTATGATAGTCTCGACCCTATGGGTCAAAGTTCAAGGTCAAAAGTCAAAATCTACAAACAATTAAGCTCCGATTGAGTTGACCCCAGGGGTCACGTTATAGAGGTCAAAGGTTAAATCACCGACATGCTTAGATTGGGGTCAAACTCGATAGTAATAACCATTATGACCCTCTAATCACGAGAAAAATACATTTAATGACATTTTTGACCCAGGGGTCAAAGGTCACATTTTAAAATTGGTCCAATAGAGCTCAAATTCAACAGGAACGATTCTTACCACTTTATTTCATCATTATTATAGACCAAAATATATGAAGTTAATCAACTTATCCAAAAGAAGGTAATTGTTTATCATGTGTGCAAATAGGTTTTGATAGCAGACTTTTGATTAAGGGCATAACATTACACCCTCTTCTATCATAACATCTAATTATTATCCTGTGAAACTCCTTAAAATGTAGAACCAATTGTCCTGCCAATTATTCTCTCCCACCAATTAACAATTAATTTTCATGTGTAAGTTTTCTGGAATAGATGTGTAATGACATCAAAACAGTTTCATTAACTTATAGCAAGATCGCTGCTAGATAACCTTGACCCTGCTTGAAAAGCACTATGACCACAGACTGACACACAGATATTGGAACTTGTACTGAGTATTAAATTGTCCCCTGTGCTTTATACTCTAATAAGGTCAACGTGCATGGTAAGAGGACCAGCGAATTCGCCAAATTTTCAATTTAGAAAGAAAGTTCCTAAAATATATACTGATTTTACCTTAGTAATGCAAAATCAACACCAAACTTCTGTTGTCTTCACACACCAATTTTGGTATTTCTATTTGCCTTGACAACTTGATAAATTTTTGACAATATTTTTTGTTTTGTTCATCGTCGTCGTCGTCGCCGTCATCATGCTCATCAACATTAATACCTGACTACTACTAGCCACACCAAAACAGCACACCAAACCAACGAAAATAAAATCAAACCAATTAATCAATTTTGCTGCAAGTCCTCAGAGAAAATCACATTGGTGATACCGTCCATCACTAAAATATCAATCTTAGACGTGTAAGAATTATTAGGCGTGTAAAATCTTAGGCGTGTAAAATCTTAGGCGTCTAAGATTTCATTGGTCAATAATTGAATACGCCTAAGATGATTGGTTGTTTGGGATTTCTGGTCCTGTGATTCGTTGATTTAAGTCTACCGCGAATTTCTTAGACGCCTAAGATTGCATCTTAGACACCTAAGAATGCATCTTAGACGTCTAAGATTGCATCTTAGACGTCTAAGGTTAGGCGTATTCTTAGGCGTATTTTGAAGGTTTCTGCCATCCATAATTATTACAAGCCGACGTCTAACGTCGGCTTGTTCTGTTTTACTGACAACAATTCTTTCTTCTGGCAACCAATTTCAATAAAATTTCAAAATGCTCTAGCTCCGCCAGGGTTTGACAGATTTCAACCATACTTGACCCAACTGACCGCTGGGCTAGGCCAAACCTTCCATTTGACTTTGACTTGGCTGTGACCTTTGACCTAGCTACAATGGTCAAAACGTGATTTCGCTTTAAAATGTATTTTCTACAAACAACATGCGATGATGACATGGTTAAGTCATGTGACTCGACTTTGGTCGGTGTCTATAGGGTGTTCACAGATAAGGTATCAAAGGTCATAAGGGGCCATTTCTGGTCAAAGTCTAAAAAATTCAAAATTCATATCTGCTATGTGTGAAATAGCTAGGTGATGCATGGCCATTGACTGATGTTTACTGTGAGCCACATATTTGGGGTCAAAGGTCATCTAAGGTCATTTCTGGCCGGCCCTCGACAAATCGGCTATATCTCAGCCTATGGAAGACGGATAGGGCCCGTTATTACTACAGTGATGCAACATTAGTGGTCGGGGAGATCTATGATAGTCTCGACCCTATGGGTCAAAGTTCAAGGTCAAAAGTCAAAATCTACAAACAATTAAGCTCCGATTGAGTTGACCCTCAAATCACGAGAAAAATACATTTAATGACATTTTTGACCCAGGGGTCAAAGGTCACATTTTAAAATTGGTCCAATAGAGCTCAAATTCAACAGGAACGATTCTTACCACTTTCTAAACATGTTAAAAATATTTGATCTCAAATGTCAAAGTTTAGGGTCAAAGGTCAAATTTTAAAATTGGTCAAAAGTGACCTGCGGCTTGTACTCAGATTCTGTTGACTCTAGTTCAATAATTTTTCTAAGGCCAAAAAAAAAAAAGTTTGTCTCAAAGCCCGTAAAAAATGCGAATTTTTCAACAAACTTTTTAAATTTTTATCGGAAAAATTGAGCGAAAATACACAGGGGTGTATATCAAACGGAATAGTCCATGCAAGATCCCCGGGGCAAGATCGAAATTAAATAAACTCAACAAAAGTTTGGAAAGTTATTTCAAGCATCTAAATCTCAGATTATTTGTGGCATGTTCATATCATGTTGCATATCAATAGATAGCTACTTGATACCCCTTTACAATGACACCACATTTGAAACAATCACCTTTTTCACGCCTGAGTACACGTCTTGTGAATGTAGTGGGGTCTCAAACCGAATGTGCCAAATTGACCATTATTCTGTAATATGTGACCCTCGGCACAACTGAGCCCTGAAGTCGCCAATCATCATTTTTGAGATATTCAACCAAAATATTCTGCTTGAAATTAGCTTTAAAATGATGTATATCATGTCTATAGTACTTGACATTTAAGTAGTGAAAATCAATAAAGCAGTAAATAAATCGTTTGTTTCCTATTGTTTATTGTTAAGTTCGATGGAGCATATCTCAATAGTGGCACGGGCGACATCCGGGCTCAGTTGTGCCGAGGGTTATATTATGGGATTGCAGCTGTAATCCCATATCTTCACAATCTGGGACCTAATGCAATCCTCCCAAGATGACAACGCTCGCCCCCACATAGTCAAAGACTACCTTTCCTGGTTGAAGAATGAATGCCATTCCACAGCAACGTGTGCCAGATTGGTGAGCAGCACGATGAGGAGGTTCCTGTCTGCTGTGGCTGCATGGTTTTTCCACTCGCTATTGAGGCTTCTCGTGTTGTTTGAGCACAGGATAATGGTTAATTTGACACATTCTGTTTGAGACCGACTACATTCACAAGATGTGTACTCAGCCGTGACAAATGTGATTGTTTCAAATGGGGTGTCATTGTAAAGGGTAACGTAGAGCTATTCATTGATATGCAGCACGATATGAACATGTCACAAATAATCTGAGATATGGATGCTTGAAAAAACATTCCAAGCTTTTGTTGAGGAGTTTAGATCTTTAAATTTTAAATATAAATTATTTATGAGGTTACAAAAGATAAGAATTCTTAATCTACTTACACTCATAATAAATGTGGAGCGCGCAGTAATGCGCAGCATTTCCTTCTACGATGCGTTTAGCTATTGAATGCGTGATTTGCTTCACAGCGACGCCCTCAATTTTACTTGGATTTCTACTTTTTGCATAATTATAATGCCCAGTGGTATACTAAATTACCACGTAAAGATATGGACCTGCAATTTGGAGGCTAAGCAGCTCTTATCATTATCCTTTACCACAAAAAGTAACAATACCTAATCTGTCATATTTAGGGACTGGTCACTAAAATTCCTAATATCCTATTTTTGGCCCTGTTTAGAAACACAATTGATCACATTAAATGCCAACAAAATAAGTCTACAAACTTGTAAAACATTATTTAGATCAACAAAAATCTGAAATCTATTCTGTAGAAATAAATACCAAGGAAAAATAAAATATCGGGATCAAAAAAAAAAGCGACCATGCAGGATTCGAACCCGTGCGGTCAAATCTGCTCGTTTAAGGGGGTACTACACCCCTGGCCAATTTTGTGCCTAGTTTTGCATTTTTCTCAAAAATTATACCGCATTGGTGATATATATATTATAGGGGCAAGGACTACAACTAATGCACTGAAAATTCAGCAATTCAAGGCAAGTAGTTATTGATTTATTGATCAAATATTGGTTTTCCCTCATTTTTGACTGTAACTCCACAACTGTTGTCTGTGCTGAAATAAAATTTCCAGTGCAGTAGTTGTAGTCTTTGCCCCTATAATATACATATCTTATTTGTCACCAATTTGCTATAATTTTTGAGAAAAATCCAAAATAGGCTCAAAATTGGGCAGGGGTGTAGTACCCCCTTAACTGGTACGCGCTCTACCAATTGAGCTATTTAATGATACTCGATTTGTTTGCGATAATTTAGACCATATCAATGTATGAGTTTTACGGTATGCAGACACAATAAAGATTTTAATACTATGACTCTATACTGTTTACAGGCTTGCATACCGTGCATTTTTCTATTTATGTCAAGTTTTGGAATCTAATTTGTGAAGAAAAGGTCTGAATACCGTGGTTCTCTATTCAATAAGCCAATTATTAATGCATAAAACAAGTGGATTAGTTTAAAACACTTTTTATTCATTTATAAAGAATATATAGTACAAAAGTGCATGTAGAATTACAACGCCTCAATAGCTCAGTGGATAAGGCGACTGGCAGTTAACGGAAGGGCTTGGGTTCATTTCCGGCATTTGTTTAATTTGTTTTGTTTTAATTTGCTTTTGCCTTTTTAATAAAAAAAATTAAATTAAATGCTTCGTTTTTGTACTGAACATTTGATTTTAATTTTCCTTTCTACAGACTTACAATAAGAACAATATAGCTATAAAACCTGTAAAATATACTACACATGTTAACTATCTATTCAAGACGAAATAATGATTTTCTATGTATTTTGTTTATTTTTTAACTTCAAAAAACATTTATTTCAGTTTTTTATGTTATGTTTCTAAGATTATACTTTCATGAATTGCATTTATAATATTTCATTTACATGTAAAGGGTAAAACGAACATTTCTTGGACGTACAACACTTATAATGCAATATATGACGTTATATGAGCTACTTTAGTTGAATTGCATGAACTTCAAATTAAAGGCTGTATGTACATAAATTGACCGCTCCCTTACACTAGTGACACTAAAACAATTTTAATACCCCTTTACAATGACACCACATTTGAAACAATCACCTTTTTCACGCCTGAGTACACGTCTTGTGAATGTAGTGGGGTCTCAAACCGAATGTGCCAAATTGACCATTATTCTGTAATATGTGACCCCTCGGCACAACTGAGCCCTGAAGTCGCCAATCATCATTTTTGAGATATTCAACCAAAATATTCTGCTTGAAATTAGCTTTAAAATGATGTATATCATGTCTATAGTACTTGACATTTAAGTAGTGAAAAATCAATAAAGCAGTAAATAAATCGTTTGTTTCCTATTGTTTATTGTTAAGTTCGATGGAGCATATCTCAATAGTGACATCCGGGCTCAGTTGTGCCGAGGGTTATATTATGGGATTGCAGCTGTAATCCCATATCTTCACAATCTGGGACCTAATGCAATCCTCCAAGATGACAACGCTCGCCCCCACATAGTCAAAGACTACCTTTCCTGGTTGAAGAATGAATGCCATTCCACAGCAACGTGTGCCAGACTGGTGAGCAGCACGATGAGGAGGTTCCTGTCTGCTGTGGCTGCATGGTTTTTCCACTCGCTATTGAGGCTTGTGACTAGTGTTGTTTGAGCACAGGATAATGGTTAATTTGACACATTCTGTTTGAGACCGACTACATTCACAAGATGTGTACTCAGCCGTGACAAATGTGATTGTTTCAAATGGGGTGTCATTGTAAAGGGAAGTAACGTAGAGCTATTCATTGATATGCAGCACGATATGAACATGTCACAAATAATCTGAGATATGGATGCTTGAAAAAACATTCCAAGCTTTTGTTGAGGAGTTTAGATCTTTAAATTTTAAATATAAATTATTTATGAGGTTACAAAAGATAAGAATTCTTAATCTACTTACACTCATAATAAATGTGGAGCGCGCAGTAATGCGCAGCATTTCCTTCTACGATGCGTTTAGCTATTGAATGCGTGATTTGCTTTACAGCGACGCCCTCAATTTTACTTGGATTTCTACTTTTTGCATAATTATAATGCCCAGTGGTATACTAAATTACCACGTAAAAGACTTAGCCTGAAGTGCTTTAATAACAATAAAATTTAACTTTTGTATTAAAACCGGGTCGACCCGGTTTTATTCAGAGTTCAGCGATCGAGTACTTGCTAACATGTACCGTGGATGTCAGCTTGTATGTACACACGTCGAGCGCGATGCTCCGTGCAGTTACATGTAATACGATCGGCGAGCGTAGTACACGCGTTGGATATGAATCGCAATTTTCTTCGTTATACCTCATTTGTGTGGCTCGAAATTGAAAGCGGAGAATGTGATCAGTGAAAACAAACATTTAAATAAGAATCTATTCTTTATGCAAATCACACATTATTGCTTTAATGGGTATTTTAATAATGGGACATTTGGCAGAAAAGTACGATTTGTGATAGTGCAAGTAATGTACACATATTAAATGTGACTACAAATTTCTTTTCCTTCAGACAGCGATCCAATACCAGAATTACGGCTAGTCGGTGGAACCAGTACTTATTCAGGACGTGTTGAAATCAATTTATTTGGTTCTTGGGGAACCATCTGTAAAACAGGTACCACTACAAGTGACTTCCGTGCAAATGAAGCCAAGGTAGTCTGCCGCCAATTGGGATTGCCACATAACACGCATATTTTTTTCGACGTGTTTGGTGAAGGCAGTGGAAGTATTACCTATGCCGATGTAGAGTGCAACGGAGACGAAAGGAGAATCGACTTTTGTCAACACATTGAGTATCCCGTATCAGGCTGCAGTCACTCTGATGACGTCGGCGTCGTTTGCACAAATCATCGTAAGTACATGTTGCACATTGTAGCAGGGGCGTGCCCAGAAACAGGAACCCCCGGGGCTGAAGTCTGAACGAAAAATGTTGAAATAAAAATTCCCTTTAAAAGGGAAGGCCAGCCTCAATGCAGAAGAGGTCTTGTAAATAGTTTGGGTCACCGTGAAAGGCATTTTTAGGATCACGCTTACATCCATGTTACATGACAGTTCACCAAACCATCAATGGTGAGAACATGCACACTGAAACAGCAAAAACATTAACTCCTATAACTCCTGTCAACTCTTTAATTCATTACTCCAAATTGTTCTGTATTTTTGTCTTTACTGCTTTTTACCCATATGCTTATTATTAAAATCAAGAAATACACTGCAGTTGTTAGTTAATTCGCTATGTTAACTCAACTTACATGCACATTTTATTTTAAAATAATTTTATATTATTTCGCAATGTATAGTTTACTATAAAGTAGATGGTGGCAAGCACATGATAAAGGACTGATCATTCACTACAATCTTCACTTTTAAACTGTATTTTTTGAATGTGTTGATTGTTAGTCCGAAACTCCTGCAAAGCTATGGACATGGCATCTTACCTACTCCATTCTGTAATAGTCTGCATTGTGTGTTTTCTCAGTCTTCAATCATTTTGTTGAATGTAATTTTATGAATCAAATAAAAAAGATAGAAATTGGCCTCACTTTAGTTATGTGTCATTTTACAGTATTTATAATTTATAAAGTAAGACAATAATTTATTTATTTTCTATAAGTACATGTCAAAATATGGGATATATTGTTCAATATTATAGCTAGCCCCTAAAAACTTTATTTTCAATCGGATTTTTCCCGTTGAAAAGAAAAAACTGATGTTAAAGATAGCAATAATATCATCAATAACATTTTGAGTCAATTTTATCCATAAAACGATACAGGATAGGATAGATAATTACTTTGACTTCAATGTGGTCCATATAATGAAGATTTTGATTCTACAACATTATTAGATCTGTTATCAACATATCAATTATGCACTCACAGGCAACCAAACATCATGCTATGCTCAGTAGTCCACTGATATGACCTCGTGATCATTCCCCCGCTTTGACCATGTCATTTTTTTGATATGCTGATTGCTGAACAAGTTTATGTTTATATGTGTAGGCCTAACCTATGATAACTTTTTAAGTCATAATTAATTCAAACATAACTTTGGCAATACTCAATCGTTTTCGTTCGTTGAAACGGCAAAACATACTTTCTTTTCCTTGCAAATCGAATTAGCAGACATCAAAAACATTTCCACCACGAGGAGTAAAAAAAATAATTCGTACGAATAGAAGAAGGCTATAATCTTAGCTAATCTTTAGTGTACACAAACCCCATCTCAGAATTAGGTACCAGCCCTATGGGCTGGCGAAAATGTGCCCCCCCTCAGAATTAGAATTTTTTTGAAAGTGAACGCCCCAAGGAGCCATTTGGTGCAACATTTTACACGTTTATTAGTTATTTTCGGAGCATTATATTTTAACAGATTTCCAACTGAGCCGCGAATTTTGGTTTTATATGAACACGCATGATCAATAACTAGCAATCAAAGCC
Source organism: Amphiura filiformis (assembly GCF_039555335.1). NCBI lineage: Eukaryota > Metazoa > Echinodermata > Ophiuroidea > Amphilepidida > Amphiuridae > Amphiura > Amphiura filiformis. The sequence goes on from NC_092634.1 coordinate 62,232,334, forward strand.
TAAATGAAGGCATTTTGTGCAACATTTTTACATTATTATTGGTTATTTATAGGAATATTTCCATTCAGCTCCATTCTCAGGATGGTGGCTATAAAATGCGTACAAATTTGTGAAATAGGCATGGATCCACTTGTGGGTTTTTTTTTTATCCCCTTTTGATTTTAGGGGGTACTATGCCACTCTTCACTGGCTATGCCACTCACTCCCTCTGTGTATTACTAAAGAAAATGTATGAATTATCATGCTGTACATGGTCTTATTTCTATTTCTTTTTCCGCCATGAGTGGGCTAACCCTGAATTTACACTTAATTTAAGTGTATTTTGTCTTGGGTCCAATCTCTAGCATGGAAACTTTGCTATATTTTGATGATATAATGATTGTTTGTACTAGATTTTGGGTTTTGTGTCTCATATTTGAAAGAAGCAATGTTTGCTTGCAATATTGTGAAACCAAAAACCAAAACTGGGTGTTGTAAAGTACAAGATTGGGCTACATTTTACCAAGTTGGAAATAGGAATTTGCTTCATTTTGCATATGCATGAATTTCTTTATTATACTCAAAAACGCATTTTATTGTAAGAAAGTTATCTAGTCACATAGTCTCCTTCGCAGCCGCTTTCTGTCGTGTATGTTTGCGACTGAGCCTCATGCAGACTGGACCTTGGGAAAAGTATCCGTTTTTGACTAGTATAACAATATAAATATTAGCAATTTCCCGATGTTGGTACCCTACAGCTAGATAACACAACTAATTGAATTTGCTAAACTCTAATACTTTGTAAACAGATAATACTCTGTGATTATTTATGGATGGAAAATAAGGAAGATGCTATCAATAAAATAATTGATATATCAAACATATTTTAAAAAGTATAAATTTAAAGTTGTGCGCACTTAAAACCGGTTTAACCCACCAGAGTCTGGTCCTAAGTCCAGAGACCTCAGAGAATCAATTGATGTCTACCCAAGACAAGGAGATATGCAGTTCAAGAAATACTTCCCAAGACACCTTCAAAGAGGCATTATAATGGAGTGTTCATCTGTATAAGGGTGAAACAAGGCTCCGACGGTGACTGCGCTGGTGCTCTACCAATGAATTACTTCTCAATAGAACCTCAGGTGGATACCTGTGACGACCAGGAAAGGACTGGTTGGCTTGTTGGTAAAAGTAAGCATTCTGACAATTGGAAAGACAATGGACACCTGGGAAAGACCGCTGGCGCCGGGGAAATAGCCGGGTTGATCTAAAGACAGGTTAGCAACCTATAGATCTCCGAGTCATTGCAAATAAAAGTCCTATAAAGAAAACTCACCCCCACGGTCCGTGCGAGAGCAGGGAAGATCGGACCACTAGACGGATATTACGGCAACGACATTTGGACCTCTCTAATCGACGACGGAGAAGTTGTTCAGATACGGGGAAACCTGAAAATCGGGTTTAAAGAATGTCAAGCGCCATCACACAAAATCAAGGTGCATGATGAGCTCATCGCAGCCAAGCTCTTCAAACGAAGGCCAGCATAAGTCGAGCCAGTTGTCACACCCAACTCAAGACGGGGTAAAACCCACAGCACTTCGTGGACGACAGGCAAGAGTTTTCATCACCACTTGAACTGCAACATACCAAATCCATCAGATGACAAAGTTTGGAAAGCCTTGGATGATCAACTCTATGAGGAACTACCAACTGAAATAGGTGGCTCACCAAAGGAACAACTTACCAACCTTGAGAACCTTGTTTACAAAAGGTTAATAGACAGGTTTGGTGTGAAGCCAGTATCATCAAGGATGGCGAGTAAAAAACCGAAATCTTCCAGGCAACAGAGAAAACTGAGAAACTTGAAGAAGGAAACCAAACGTAAGTTCAAGCAAGCTCTGAAGAAGGGAGACAATAAAACTGCGAAGGAACTGAAGAAAGATTTTCATAAGCTTTAGATTACATAACAAAGTATTACTAAGGAAGTTGGAACTGAGAAAACTGGAGGGTGCATCAAGCGGCAAAGCTCACAATAATTTTAGAAGGAATCCACACCAGTTTGCTAAGAAACTTCTAAACCAAGATACAAATAGAAACCCAACATTTCAGAAACCTGCTGCAGAAAAGCACTTCAATTCTGTCAACAATGATGAGAAACGTGGCTACAGTATCACCAACTGAAAGGGATGAAAAGACCGCCATGTCCTAAACAACCTTTCAATACCAAACCACCAAGTCTCACAGAACTGACCAATTATCTTATGAAACGAAGAAACTCCAGCGCTCCAGGAATTAATCGCATCCTTTACTTAGTGTGAAAGAAGTGCCCTAAAACAACAGAACTCCTCCACGAAGTAATCTGCAACATCTGGAGAACTGGTGACATTCCGATGAGTTGGCGGGTGGGAGAAACCATTCTTATTAAGATGAAAATACATCTGAACCTGCCAACTTCAGACCAATCACAATCAAGAATACAAGTGGTAATCTTGGAATGGGACTCCTAGCTCAAGAGGACGATAGCTACCTGACTGAGAATGAATACATTGGCAAATCCATCCAGAAAGGGTTCATGGAGAAAATATCGGGATGTGTAGAACATACCGAGGCACTTTCCGAGATACTCCGAGATACTACAAAATGCATATGGTACCGTGCCACACAACCTCATCCAGTTTGCATTAGATTGGTACCATGTTCTCGACCACATCAGAAAGATGATCTTTAACTACTATGATGAAAGCTACATCTATGTAAAGACAGGAATGGACAACAGATTGGATACACTGCAGCATAGGAATATTCCAGGGATGCCGACTATCTTGCATCCTATTCCTGGCAGTATTCAATCTTTGCCTTGCTCTTCTTGACCAACACAGCCATCTGGGGTACTGCATGAAGGATTCAACCATCAACTCGTCAGTCAAAGCTTATGCTGATGACCTTACTCTAACTGCAAGAAACCCAGAAGACTGTCAGAAACTGGTCAACGTCGTTAATGACTTTCTGAGGTGGACTCGATCAATGAAGGCAAAGCCAAGCAAATGTCGATCCCAAGCCATGAATAGATTTGTCCCAAATAAGAAACAAAAGCAAGAGGGACATAAAACCCAATATGTGGCATACGATCCAAAGTTGACAATAGATGGAGAAGAGATTGCGTATATCCACGACCAACCCATGTGATTCCTCGGCAAGCTTATCATCAAAGATCTAAAAGATAAGGAAATCAGAGAGTCTGTAAAGCAGAAACTAACATACATGCTAAAAAGACGGACAAAAGCCTACTCAATGGAATCATGAAGATGTAGATATATAAATGCAATCCTATCCAAAATGACATGGAAGTTTACCAGCTACAACTTCCCAATTACATACATTGAGGCCTTGGAAGCCACCTGCACCAAATACTTGAAAAGATGGGCAGGAATAAGCAGATGTACCACCAACAGTGCTCTATACAGAAGCAGGAAGAAGCATGGGTTTCACCTTAAAAGGCTCACCACTTCTGTAAAATGCATGCAAGTCACCAAGCACCATCTCAACAAGTATTCTATAGATGGAAAAACACAGACTCTCTACAAAGACTGCCTACAAAGAAAAGCAAAGCAATCAAGGTAGAATGGAGTCAGAACTTGAACAAAGAGAGCGACATCTGATACTGAATGAGATGTGCAGAGGTCAAACAGACAGAGCAGGCCTTGGTTTCAAAAAGAACTAGAAACTGTTAAGAGTCATGAAACCCCAAGAACATAGGAAATGCCTCACTAGTCTGGTAAAAGACGTAGATGAAGATGACATGCTTGTGTACCTCTATGGCTGCGCCAAACATAGACTATGCCATAGTCGATTTTTGATAAATAAAACATGTTATTAGTCATGATGAAAGCATTCAGTTGAACTCGGCATTATACTGATATTTATTACATCAAAATACTAGTATAAATTTGTTATGAAAAAGTTATATTCGTGACAGTAAAAGTAAAGTATACGTAGGCTTATATTATTGAATGCAACATATCATAATGTCATAATTATATTAGCACTTCAATACTGAAAAATTCTGATTTTAGAATCTACCAGTTTATTAATCGCGAAAGCCCGAGTTAAAAATCAACAATGGACTTTCAATTTTAAACGGGACTTTGAACGGGCAAAGTCCCTAACACTCACACTGTCAATCATACTTGTTTATCAATCCAATTAAACCGCAAGCAAATACAAGACGCGCTCATGCACCTACGAGAGTTTAATGTTCCCGCCAACACAAAGGGCGGTATAGTTGTGTACCATGTAGTTTTATAACTACATGGTACACAACTATACCGCCCTTTGTGTCCACAGTTATTTTAATAACTACATGGTACACAACTATACCGCCCTTTGTGTTGGCGGTGCCCGGAGGATTTAAACCATAACTAGATCTGGGCGACTAATCACAAGCCAGATCCATTTAAAGATGCATTACATCATGGCCAATTTTAGTAGGCCAGAAATCCGACAATCTCATCCATAGACAGCCGTGTTCAGCATGTAAACCGCAATCCAAAGTCAGTAGTCCACTTGGGAAGCTAACAAACAGTAGGGAGTACGGTGACTGAAAAGATCAGTTGTGAAAATCTACCAATTGTGCACAAATTAATTAAATCAGAGTTTTAAGCTTAAATGCAATATCCAGAGTATGCACAATGGGCAAGTGGACTACGGAGTAGTCTACGCCAAACAAGGACAATGGCTCAGATTGGACTCTGCCATGCAAGTAGATACATCTTGGAAGAAGCTCCTGTATGTATGGACACCAGAGCTCCTATCTTTCCATGTCAATGCCATCCACGACCAACTTCCATCAGCTAATTTGAGACTCTGGGGAAAGACCAACCTCGGATCCTGCCATTTATGTCATCATAATAACTGCAGTCTATTCCATATCTTAAATGGATGTAACTATTATCTGCAGAGTGGTAGATACAACTGGAGACATGATCAGACACTGGAAGCTGTAGCAACGGCATAATGCCCTTCATTGAAGAGGCAAATCAGAAGTCGTACACCCCTCCAGAAGATACCAACTATATGACTACTATCAAATTCCGCACTGCAGATTGTGTAACCTACCGGAATCCAGCACTGCAAATCTAAAAAAGAGATCCAACAAACCTCTTACAGAAGGTCAATGACTGGGAATTTCTGATGGATGAGGAACATAAGCAAGTAGTATTTCCTCCCATAATCACAGAGACTGCAAAACGTCCTGATATTACAATCTATTCTGAAAGGACCAAAACAGTTATCATCATATACACTTCTAGTGCCCGTTTCTATTCATCGTTATGTATTCTTCTCCCGTGCATTATTTTCGCGAACTACCCTTCACAGCCCAAATTATATAAACCTGCACGCTAAACAATGCATTATCTAAAACCTGCACGCTAAACAATAGATTCTAGATAATACGTGCACGCTCAAATACTAGAAATACTACTTTCACATAACCATAAAGTAGAGTTAGGTGGCGCTTTAGACACAGAGATCACATAACTATATAATTGTCTGTTCCATATATATACCAACAAAAAAGTACGAATATACATTCTGTGGTGTTAAAATGGTATAGTTACAAACGGTGTTCTATAATAGTGTACAATTACTGAATAAGGTGCAACTCGCTAGACTTGAGTCCAGTCCTCGTTTACGGAGTTTAGGATTAGGGTTTAGGGTTGGGATAGGGCAGTCTTGTAATAAGACTAGTAGAGTTGCACCCTTGCAAATATCATTGTCATAAATTATGAGTAATGACCTCAAATAAATCAAACATCAAATGAGAATAATCGAGCTTCTATTAATTAAAAAAGCCAAAAACAGGTGGATCATAATTATACAAGATGACACCATTGCAAAATATTCAGCATTTTACAAATGAAATACATGTAGGCCTATATCTAAAATAACATAGCCGGGCCTGAAACACACACTAGCGCATAATATCATGATCATGCTTTTATATTATTATAGGCCTTCAAACACATGTGTTTGAAGGCCTATGATAATACTGAACAAATTGTTAAATCCCAATGTCGTGTGTTTTAATATAAGTAGTTCAAATTATAGAGCTATAAAGTCCAGTTGATATTCACCGTAGTACTAGTCTGACATCTAAATCGATCGTTTCCAACTGGTTCAGTGCTCTGTGTTCGAAACCACGATATTAAATGATCACAACATAAAGTCAAGTCAATTAAACCATGCGTGAATAAGTTACCTAAGTATGACGTATGGCGCAATCGATACCATTGATTACAGGGATTGATTTTCTTTACCAGTTAAATGCTACGTAGCTGGTCAATGTCCTGACGGTGTTTTTAAAATGTAAGATATTTTCCCTAATATTAAAACTAATATAATGAATGCAGCAATTAATATTGCCTATTGTTTTAATAGGCCTACACTCAAAGTGTATGACGGATATGTATCGTGCAAATGCATTCGTCAAGATAATTGCACTTTTCCATGGAGTTATTGCATTTAGCTTTCGAGCCTATCGGCTCTCAAGCTAAATGCAATAACTCCACGGCGCGTGCGATTATCTTGACGAATGCATTGCACTCAGTTCATTATCCTTATCTTAGCTTACAGTCCCAATGGAAGAAAACATGTCAAATGCCAATGCAAGAAAGAAAAGCAAATACCAAGATCTTGTAGACGACTGCGAAAATAGGGGATGGTGTACGCACTACTTCCTAATTGAAATTGGAAGCAGAGGTATTTACACATCGCTGACAAAATGCATCGCTGCTCTCGGAGTACCAAGTGGAAAAAGACGTAACACATGGATGTGGCTTCTAAAACCGCACTCAGAACCAGCTATGTGATATGGTTATGCCGTCAAAGCAAAGCATTCCGACAGATAGACCTGATTCAAAGCTGGAAACCGTCTCCATGTGAAGATAAAGAAGACGAACCAGCACAAGACACTCAGACCTAAATATGCCAAGTGACACTTATAAACATTCCTCAACGACACTTTTCATAGCTATACACTAGTCCTGCCTGCTGCCTTACATCACCCCGGGTGGACTGTTGCAACGGTGTGGCACTTGCTAGTGTAACAAGCTGATTTTGTTCGTTTGTTAGTTAGACTGCAACAAGGTGATTTTTCCAATTCTGTCATCTTCCAAGAGTGAACTACACCAGGAGTGCTCATCTTAAGGGTGAAATTAAGACTCCGAAGATGACCGCGCTGGTGACCTACCAATGAACTACCCCTCCAACTGATAGTAAGACTAGGTTCCTGTGACCAGTCATTGTCCGTAATGACATTGCACATCCCAGTTCCAGCAGTGCAAGCTCTGCTCAGCTGACTCTAGCTCAAGGGTCTGCAGGGTAATATAGGGTATTGACTTAGGACGCTGGTTTACGCCACTCATACCAGCTGTTCCTATCCTGAAAGTAGGATGGAGTGCCCAATCTCTGATGATGGTTTAATTACACTGAGGGAAGTGGGATGGTTGTGCGCACTTAAAACCGGTTTAACCCACCAGTCTGGTCCACCAGTCCAGAGACCTCAGAGAATCAATTGATGCCTACCCAAGACAAGGAGATATGCAGTTCAAGAAATACTTCCCAGGACACCTTCAAAGAGGCATTATAATGGAGTGCTTATCTGTATAAGGGTGAACTAAGGCTCTGAAGGTGACTGCGCTGGTGCTCGACCAATTAATTATTTCTCATAATAGAAAAGAGTAAACAAGTAAATAAATAGGTAGGCTTACACAAATACATAAACAAGTTCAGAAACAAACAAGTAAAATTAATGAAGTAAACAAATGACTAAATAAATTTATCAATGAATAAACAAGTAAATAAATAGTCAAATTAACAAGTAAAAAGTACACAAAAAAGAAAGTACATAAGTAAACATGTGGGCCTAAATACAAAATAATGAACAGTACTCATAGACCTATGTAAAATAATAAATAATAAAATGATAATGATTATCATTAACTTGGTTGTTTTTTAGTTTTTTAATTTGATTACCTGTTTGCTTGTTAACTTGGTTTTTTTTTCTCGTTTGTTTGAGTAGGGGTGCGTTTGTATGTTTTTAAACATTTTTCTTTGCTTATTATTCTTGAATGATTGGTTATTTTATAGCTAATATTTATTTTAGGACCCCACTTTTATTTATTATTTTTATGCTTGTATTAAATTTACTATTAATTTATTGTTTTTATGTGTTTATGTATTCATCTTATTTACTCTTAATTGTTTAGTAACTTATTTATATATTTACTTTTTAACAAATAAATGACCAATCATTAAAGTATATAATAAGCAAAGAAAAAATGTTGAAAAACAAACAAAATACGGCCTACTCAAACAAACGAGAAAAAAAACCGAGTATCAAACAGGCAAGTCAATTAAAAAATATGAAAATGGTTAACATCAGTAAAAGTTAAGACTACTCCAACATGTCCAAAGAATCAAAACGTGTAAAATATCAAAACTGTATTGCAAGTATAGGCCTACCGTAACTTGGTGCAAAATATTATTATAAATACAAAGCTGAAAACATAACAGAAAACACAAATAAAACAAATTGAATAGAAATTTAACTGTCGTTATAAAACAAAAGAACAAGCACTAAAAAATAACCAAAAAAAGTTCGTGTCTCCATAACTTCAACAAGCGATCCTTCTCGCACTGCGTGGCTGAAAATATTCAAAACGCCCTGCAAAACAACTTGCATTTATGTCGCGTGACTCAAACGTTCTCTTTGCTAAAAATGAATAAATAAATAAATACATAAATAAATAAGTACGCGCACTAGTACGAAGCCGATTACACGTTCGATGAGTTGTTTACCACTGCCGGTCAATGAACCGCTTGGCTGCGGTTGTACACCGGAGTTGACTTCGGTGTTACCCCAGGGTTGGCTCGTGGCTGACACCTATCGGATGTACTTCAGAGTAGCCACCTTCAGCGTACCTTTTAGAGTAGCTACGATATCGTATCTAGGATGTGGCACTGGTGTAGCACCGGAGTTGTCACTTAGACGGACAGGGGACGGAGTAACCGCGAAGTAGCTCTGATATAGTGTATCAATTATGCATTTGCTAAGGAGTAGCTTCTTCGAAGTAGCTTCAGAGTAACCCCATCAACATCAAGGTGTAGCTTCAGAGTTACCTCAGGTGTAGCCGCGAAGGTAATCTGCCGCAGTGGTAAACCGTGAATGGGAAGCTGGATGTGTAGATTGTTGGATTGTTGCGAGACTCGGAGGATGCGATTTCCATTGAGCCCGTTGTTTGAATTAAATGTAGACCTATTTAGCACACATTTGTCAATTTAGCTTTCAACATGAAAGTTCTTGGGTAGTATGTCATGGTGGTATATACCAATATTTCCCACCCGGCTAGTTGTGTCACGCACAAAATTACTAGCATTCCTAGTATTTTTCTATCAACGTTTTGTTTGTAATTATCAGTTTGTTTCTCTTTGTCTTGTTTTATCCATTTCTTACCGTTTTCTTCCTTTCTCATCTCTTCCCCTGTTTGTATTTTCTGTTCTATTTCTCTCATTCCACCTCTCTCACCCATCTCTCCCCCTCTCTCTCTCCCCGTGCGCTCGCCCTCTCTCACTCACACGCTCTCCCCTCGATCTATTTTGCCTTTAGGTGGTCGAGAACACAACTGGCTTCAAACATACGACGGTGAACATATTGCTTGGAAGCACAATCCCAGTTCCATTCTACCATTTTTCCGTGTTCAAGAGGGAGCCGTTGTTAAAGTTATATGTCCATCGCGGCGTGCAGGAGGCCTGAATATCTATATCTGATATCGTATCTAGGATATCGTATCTAGGATGTGACACTGGTTTAGCACCGGAGTTGTCACTTAGACGGACAGGGGACGGAGTAACCGCGAAGTAGCTCTGATATAGTGTATCAATTATGCATTTGCTAAGGAGTAGCTTCTTCGAAGTAGCTTCAGAGTAACCCCATCAACATCAAGGTGTAGCTTCAGAGTTACCCCAGGTGTAGCCGCGAAGGTAATCTGCCGCAGTGGTAAACCGTGAATGGGAAGCTGGATGTGTAGATTGTTGGATTGTTTTGAGACTCGGAGGATGCGATTTCCATTGAGCCCGTTGTTTGAATTAAATGTAGACCTATTTAGCACACATTTGTCAATTTAGCTTTCAACATGAAAGTTCTTGGGTAGTATGTCATGGTGGTATATACCAATATTTCCCACCCGGCTAGTTGTGTCACGCACAAAATTACTAGCATTCCTAGTATTTTTCTATCAACGTTTTGTTTGTAATTATCAGTTTGTTTCTCTTTGTCTTGTTTTATCCATTTCTTTCCGTTTTCTTCCTTTCTCATCTCTTCCCCTGTTTGTATTTTCTGTTCTATTTCTCTCATTCCACCTCTCTCCCCCCTCTCTCCCCGTGCGCTCGCCCTCTCTCACTCACACGCTCTCCCCTCAATCTATTTTGCCTTTAGGTGGTCGAGAACACAACTGGCTTCAAACATACGACGGTGAACATATTGCTTGGAAGCACAATCCCAGTTCCATTCTACCATTTTTCCGTGTTCAAGAGGGAGCCGTTGTTAAAGTTATATGTCCATCGCGGCGTGCAGGAGGCCTGAATACCCACAACAATGACCACGTGGACATCGAATGGCATCTAGGGGGAAAAGAAATCTCGAGTGAAAACCATAATGGTATTACCCTCCAAGAGAAGGTTCAGATGTATCAATCCAACGGTTTAGGATTTAATGGTAGAAAGGGCAAGCGTCTCGCATCAATGGTTTACACCGCTCGAAAGGAAGACAACATGAAGGTATTAAACTGCAATGCTATAGACGAAGATCCCTATGACTCCGTGTGGGCCAGTTCCTCCTCACAGGCTGGAATGACTCTGCTTGTCTTACGTAAGTACTAACCAGTTTATTAACCCTTTATACACCAAAAAATCTTACAGGGAAACCCACTGCGCATGCATGCATACCACGTTACTCTAAGTCATATATACGCACGGAATCACTGGCCGAGCCAGCGAAACCCCCATGGCAAGAGGTCGGTGATCTTGTGCTTGGCAGGCTCCAGGATCAATACCAGGGTGACCAAGTGACTTCTTTGTTCATGTTTTATCCTTTTTTAGTTCCTTTCCGATAGCAAAACAAAACAAAACGCGATTCAAAAGTGCGGCTAACTGTGTATTTCAATGGCGTGTTTAATTGTGGTGCGCTGTCTCTGACAAAGTGGGAGTGTTCCCGGGTATCCCAGTGTTAAAAAAACCAAAAAACAAATATTTGGGACCGTCAAGCAGTCTTTTTGGTTGGGGAAACTACATCACTTGCAATGTTTGTGGCGTGGACTACGCAATGATGTTCAACGTGAAATTGTAAGGCTAACATGGCCAAGGCTAATTTACAACACAACACAATAGACCCACATGACGCCAACAAATCCAGGTCACGACTATTAAAGGCCCACTCAGTAAAAATTGATCGTAAAAACCATCAAAATTCAGATTCTGGCACCTTTGTTATTGTCATAGATGTGCTAACATAGCCTGCTATTAGTGGTTCAGCCAAAAGCCACGTATTTAACAAAATATTTGCATTTTACATGAATCTGTAATTTATATACTGACAGTATATAAATTAGCTACATGTATTTGAATGGGGCTTCAACTTTGTCAATACTGCCGTTTTCTTCGTGTTTTTTTTTGCCAAATTATGCATGTCAAAAATACCAAATGATAATTTGAATGGCTTATCCTTCACTTAAGCAATTTATAAATCAATTGGTATTGAGGATTCTGATCATCTCGGTATTTCAAATATCATAAACAAGAATTCGGTTTGTCTGTGTGTGTCCGTATAACACAAAGCGTCCATCTTATTTTACATTTCAGCCGCTCCTGCACCACAGCACTTCAAAACTACCGTTTTGCCAGATTACATTTGGATTGGAGGTTTTGTTGGCGAGATACACATTCCCATATCCGATTACTACAACTCCTGGAAGATAGTCCTCCAATTCCCTAGGAAAGTCTTCCGACTATATGTAAGATAACTCGTTTTCATTTCTTTTATTATTTGTTTAAGCTATACGCCATAGAAGTGACGTCATAATCGGATTAACTGCCATAGCAATGGATGAATACAATTTTTGAATGTACCGCGCTGCACTACAGGCAGGTTGCACTCATCACCTGTGTATGCCTGTAATCATAGATTGAATACAATACCGTTGTTTTCAATGATACTAATCTGACAGGTGCGAGTGATCAGCATTTCTTTGACACCTATCGTTCAATGCATCGGTACCGCGTGAACGTTGTAGTGCGGGACGATATAGTCAGAATTGTATTCATCCATTGCTATGGTAGTTAATCCGATTAACTACGTCACTTCTAGTGTCAACGCATTATGGGTAGGGTGGCCTAGGGGCATGAGTTGATTTTAATTGTTAATACGTAGTGCTAACAGCAGAGTTACATTGATATTTAAAAAATAAACTCCCGATACATATTTAGCCCACACGATCGTAGGTAACCTGTAAGGTCGTAGTTATGCATTGTTGAAGTACCCTTCCCCTTCCCCCTCCATCCGATAGTTGTGGGGCACTGGCGGGGATAAGCTTGGATTACATATAGGGTTTAACCAGTTGGTGAACCTAGTGCGCTCCAGAGGTAGGGGCGTGCAGCGTTTTGTATTATCTCCCGACCCACAGTGTCATCGCCCCGATATCTTCATGGCAGAAATCGCCATGGTAGGTTGAATCCACCGCCACGCATGGCCATTTTGTATCGACCTGTTTAATACTTTTGAGTCGCATAATGGGCCGAAGGACATCTGACTAAGGCTACTGACAATAGCCCCGATTAGGCCGGTGACTGACCTCGCTGTGTGCGAGTCGAGCATGGTACGCCATAGGTCATATGCTTTTAGACTACCCCCACGATTGGCCTATACACTGCGCTATATAATTCGGCACATATAAATCAGAATTATTGTCAGTTTTTGACTCAAGACGCAAGCTTCTTTCTCAAGACGCAAGCTAACGACTATCATATCTGTTCAAAATATATATTCAAGTGCAAGGAACCATAAAACCTGTTAAAATTAGGTATTTTAAAACTACATCCCTGAGGCTCTTCTTGACCGTTTATCTGAGATTGATTGGTCTGCGGTTTGCAATTTGCAGAATGTTGAGGATGCCTGGTCAAAATTTAGGAATTTGGTCACTGGAGTCTTTGATGCAATGGCAAGAAATCAGGTTGAAACAAAGAACAGAACCTTGGATTTCAAGTGACATCTTAAATGACATAAAAGAAAGAGATATTATTTTGTATCAATTCAACAAGGATAAATCGAAAAGCATCTTTACAAAGAATATTGTAAACTCAGAAATGTTCGTAGAGCTAAATCTCAATATTATTTAAGTCAAATCGATGAGAACAAAAACAATCCTAAAAAACTTTGGCAGCAACTAAAAGAACTTGGTTATAGCTCCAAAAGAAAAGAGGGTAGCAAAGTTGTTTTAGATATTGATGGTGTCACTTGCTATGATCCCCACAAAATAGCCAATTTTTTAAATGAATTCTTCACCAGTGTTGCTTCCACCTTAGCTGAGAAACTGCCTTCTCCAAAGAATCTGTACACTACCACCTCGGCAGTTTTTCAGAAGTTTCATCGTGACAAATCTGTCGGCTCATTCTCCTTGAGGTGTGTTGGTGAAGAGTTTATTGAAAAAGAGCTGCTCAATCTCAACCCAAATAAGAGCACTGGGCTTGATAACATTCCATCAAGGTTTTTAAGGGATGGTGCCTCAGTTTTGAAAGTTCCTATAACCCATATTGTTAATTTATCGATTATGACCAGTAGGCCTACTGTCCCTACCTAGCTAAAATTGGCTTTTGTTTGTTGTGTATGTACGTCTGTTTTGTTTTCCCGTGTTTGTGAGTGACAGTCTGCGTCTCTGTTTCATGGTAGCTTTTCCCATAAACAAGCATTTCAATTTTTTGGTTTACTCAATTTTTTGTGAAATATTGGCTGATTTGTATTTTGTATATATGTTTTTTACATTGTAATCCATGACTTTTAAATTTTCCGCTTTCAATTGCAGAGGCTTGCAGGATGGTTTTAAGCGGAAATCAATCTTCAGTTTTTTTCATAAAAAAGGTGATGATATTATATTTTTACAGGAGACTCGTGCATCCATTTCAAATGAAAAATTTTGGAGTTCTCAATGGGGTGGTCGTTGTTGGTTTTCTAGTGTTGCTTCTAATAGTAGAGGTGTTGGTATTTTGATTAAAGCAAATCATAAACTTTCTGTAAATTCTATTGATAAGGATCCTGATGGCCGATTCCTTATTCTCAATATTGTTATTGATGGTTTCCATGTGAGCTTAGCTAATTTGTATGGCCCAAACAAAGATAACCCTGACTTTTATTTTGATGTGTTTTCTAGATTTGACTCATCCCGTCTAATAATTGCTGGTGATTTGAATGTTGCCTTAGGTCCGCTTGACTATCGCGGTTCTCGTCCAACTCATGGAGATATTAATTCCCGGGGGGGGGGCACTCAACTTTGGAAGTGACGGGTATGTGCCTACCGCAGTCGCGAAGTAGGGGCCTATCGGGTACAAAGCGTTATTTTAAAAAAGGGGGTCATTGGGTACAAACAAAATAAAAAAGGGGGTCATTGGGTACAATATTTTGAAAAAGGGGTCATCGAGTATAAGATTTAAAAAAGGGTCATCGGGTAGAAAATTTTGAAAAATGGAGCAAAATTTTGAAAATTTCGGCATAATTTTGAAAAAATGGAGCAAAATTTGACAGTTTCGGCCTTTTTTTGTTGCATTTTGATGATGCTATTCTAGAAAAAAGGGGGTCATTGGGTAGCCGCAACCAAAAAAAGGGGTCATTGGGTAGCCGCAACTAAAAAAAAAGGGGGGGTCATCGGGTATGGCTTTTAAAAAAAAGGGGTCATCGGGTATAGTCGACTTCAAAAGAGGGGGCCTATTGACAGGCACATACCGTCACTTCCAAAGTTGAGTGCCCCCCCGGGTTTAATTCTCGTAAAGCATTGCTTTCTCTTATAGGTGAATATAATTTGATTGATGTGTGGCGAAATGAACATCCAAATTTGCGTGCTTACACCAGAAAACGCCCCCTGTTCTTTCAAGATTGGATTATATTTTAGTGTCCTCAAATTTATCTAATAATTTTAGTGATTCTGATATTATTTGTGGGATAAAATCAGACCATTCAATTGTTAAATGCAAAATTTCCAATAATGACCCACCAAAAGGTAGGGGTTTCTGGAAGCTAAACTGTCATTTTCTTAGGCATGATGCAATCTTTACTTCAATAAAAAAAAACAAGATCTCTGAATTTAAGGAAATTCACAGTGACACTTCCTGTGACCCTCATGTCATTTGGGATGCATTTAAGTGTACAATTACTGGCCATTGCATTCAATATTGTAGTAGGAAAAAGGAGAAGTTGAGTAAAAAGATTGATATTCAAGCCAAAATTGCGCAGATTAATTGTGAAATTTCCAATAGAAGCTCAAATAATAGTGGTCAAAAATTAAATGATTTGCTTAATAAATTGGATTCTTTTGAAACTGAATTTAACAAAATTATTGATCAGGAAATTGCTGGTTTAATTGTCAGATCTAGAATAAAATGGGCAGAACATGGTGAAAAGAGTTCCAAATATTTTTTTAATCTTGAAAAAAGGACGAATGAGAAGAAAAACATTTTTATTTTGAAAAATGATTCTGGCTCTATGATTTCGGATCAAAAAGATATTATTAATAACTAAAGCTGAAATATTAACCTCATTAAAGTCTTTGAATTTGAATCGTAGCCCAGGCTACGATGGCCTTCCAGCTGAATTTTATGTTGTCTTTTTCAATGATATTTGTGATATGCTCCTGGACTGTTTCCATTTTTCTTTTGAAAAAGGTTTTATGTCTTCAACACAGCGTACTGGTATAATTACTCTGTTGCCTAAAAAAGATAAAGATCCTCATTTTATTAAAAATCATCGTCCCATTTCACTTCTTAACATGATTATAAAATAATTGCCAAGGTTATGGCTAGCCGCCTCAAGCTCTTTTTGCATGAATTTATCAATGATGATCAAACTGGATTTATGAAAGGGAGGAATATTGATGTAACATCAGGACAATAAAAAATATTATTGACCTTATTGATTACTGTGATGAAAATGATATTTCGGGTTCCATAGTGTTGCTGGATATTGAGAAAGCTTTTGACTCTGTTGAGCATGATTATTTGTTTGAGGTCTTGAAAGCATTTAATTTGGGTCCTAATTTCATTCAGTGGATTAAAACATTTTACTGTAAAAGACGCAGCTTCATTAGTAATAATGGATTCCTTTCAGAAGAAATTTGTATGGAACGTGGTATATTTCAAGGTTGTCCGATTTCTCCGCTTCTGTTTCTTTGTGCCATTAAGGTGCTTGCATTATCTATTAGAAACAATGAGAATATTTGTGGTATTAAGGTTGGGGAAGTGGAGAAAAAGGTAAGCCTTTTGGCTGATGAAACAACTTGTTTTTTAAATGGTGACTTCGGTTCTTTTAAAAATTTATCTCATGTTCTCAAGGATTTTGCTTCATCGTCAGGATGTAAGATAAATATGTCAAAATCTGAAGCTATTCACATTGGTAGTTCTAAAGGTCATGAAGGTAGCGACTTTAAGCCTTATTGTAATGAAGACCTTGTTTGGAAGGATAATACATTTAGCACCCTAGGTATTAATTTCTCTTTAAACGTGAAAGCCACGTATGAGCTGAATTTCATACTAAAATTAACCCATATTCGGCAAACTTTAAACTGTTGGCGCTCAAGAAATTTATTTTTAATTGGCAAAATTACTGTGATAAAGAGTCTTCTTTTGCCACAACAATGTATCCCTATCCCTAAGCCGTATTTCAAAAAATTGAATACTTTATTCTTTAAATTTATTTGGAATGGTGGCAATGAAAGGGTTAAACGGAAACTTCTACTTTCTACTATAGTGATGGAGGATTGCGAATGGTTGATATTGAGGCTTTTTCACAAGCACAAAAGTTGTTTTGGGCAAAACACTTACTGGACCCTGAATATAAGTTTTTGGAAAATTCTTGGTTCATTTCAAAGTGATACTTTAATTTTATGGAAGGCTGACGCTCCAAATTGTGTTCTTACATCATTAAAAAAACACCCAATTAGCTTAATCGCTTAGGGTATGGTATGTGTATAGAGATAAGATGAAAGATAATCTTGATTATCAAAACTGCCATCTCCAAGATTCCATTTGGTGGAACAAAAATATTCGTCTCACAACAAAGAAATTCTTTTTTTACCAAGATTGGTTTGACCGAGGTATTTGTGTGGTCGATGACCTTTACAGACAATGACAGAGGATTTAACATTGTCAAAACCTTTGAGGATCTTGTTCTTGAGTTTGATATTTCTATTAAAGATCGAAGGAAATATAATTCACTCATGAATGGTCTCCATGTTGATTGGTTTTACAATCCGAAGAAGGTGCAGGAAAGCATTTTTGATCAGGTTGTTGCAAGTTTGTTTGATAATGGTAAAATCACTAAATATTCTTACATGATCTTGAAACAAAATGATAGCCCCATTGACACTGAAAATTACTGGTTTGATGCCCTGAATGTTGATGATGTTCTGGATTGGTGCATAATTCATGATAATAACTTTTCTTGTAGTGTTGAAACCCAACTAAAGGCTTTTTACTTCAAAATCTTTCATAGGGCGGTCTGCACTAACAAATTTCTTCATAAGATTGGTAGAATTGATTCCCCACTTTGCTATTTTTGTGATAAATTTGATGAGACTTGTCTGGGGATGGGTCTGTTGTTGTTTTTGTTTAAAAAAACCCTGGGTATGTAGATTTGATTGAGTGTTTGTCCGACCATATGATTATGTTGCCTTGAATTTGATACTCTCTTTAACATGTTGAATGTGAGTCTCATTTATATCTCAATTGACACTCGCCGCTTATGATAGTGCTGGGATGGTTTTCGTTTTGTGTTTTTGTCAGGCCTGGTCCAGCTTCCGCTTTTTTACCATTCTTTTTCTTATGTCTTGGCTTCAGCTTGTGTGGTGTATACATCCATAGATACTAAAAAATTTTAGTATCTGTGATACATCATAGCCCTTGTGAGTGGCGGGTGTCAATAATTACAAGTGTAGCTACATATCAAACTTTAATTTGGGTTTAAGGAATAATTGCATATTTGTTTATAATATTGTATGGCTGACGTGAAGAAGGGGGCTGGTGGTTTTCTGTATCTTTTCTCCACCCAACAGTCCCAAGTACAGGGCAACAAAAATGAAAAAAAAAACCATTAAAAAAAAATGTAAGTAATCACAGACCAGTAAGTGTTTTGAGTGCAATATCAAAAATTCTTGAAAAATCAGTTTATGTTCAATTGGAAGACTTTTTGACATCAAACAACATTTTGTATGAAGACCAGTCAGGTTTCAGAAGCAAGTTTTCAACCGATTCCTGTCTCATTCATTTGATGGACCATATCAAAACTCAATCTTCCCGTGGTTTATATGCAGGCATTATCATGATTGATCTCCAAAAAGCTTTTGACACGGTCAACCATCAAATCTTATGTGAGAAATTAAATGCAATGGGAGTTGAATCTGTTGACTGGTTTCATTCATATCTTTCAAATAGGCAGCAAATAGTAAAGTTTTTGAGGTTTTTTCAATTATATTTTTATATTTTGAAATTCAGTCGTAACTTTTCTAGAAATGTGTCTAGGAAGTAGAGATGCTTTCTACAGCCTTGCTGATAATCAAGAAACACTTTTGGAAGGTTTTGTGATAATTAGTGGGGGCCTATCTCTCAGAACAACAAATAAAAACAGTCTTCCTCCTTTTTCCAGTTTTTTATGAGTATTTACACCGATTTTGCGATAAAAATAAAAAGCCCCCTCTTCCTCCTCCCGGACGTGAAACATGTTTTTTTATTTTACTTGGCCTTATGTATTATTTATTACACTATTCGTGTCATTACGTTGTTCCTTTTCTTTCTTTTTAATTTTGAATTACTATTATACAGGGTGGTAACTTCAACATAGCCCCCGAACCGTGTTTACATCATGGATCATGCAGCAAGAGTAAATACATTTGGATCATCTACAATACCTACGAAAATCGCGTGCTCAGCCCTATTAAAGATCTGCACTTGAGATTTGTCGCGGATGTGTCCAAAAGATACGCACTGGTCGTGGTCGTGGTCGTGGTCTTGAAGCCGATGTCACCTTCTATGGCTATAACAAAGTCTTCGGCTCTGATTACAAGCCTATTTTGTCGTCAGTAAATAGATAAAACTCGTCGGTAAAATAGTGTTATCAAGAAAAAGGGTGTAACAACACTTAACTCCTCTGGAAGTATGTATTTTATTTCTTTGCCTATGTCCATACCTGCGCCTATATCATGATGTTTTGTCTTTAAGGGTTGTGAAATACTTTTCTAAAGCAGTGTGCAATCATATTACTGACTAATAGCCGCCATGTATCCATAGTCGGTACGACGGCAACTTGGCTCACTTCCGGTAATTTTTTTTCCGGTGTGACCCTTGCTGTTACGTAACAAAATGTTGAAAATAAGACGGCAAAGGCGTTTTTTTGGGAAATACTCAAAAAATGGAATACACAAGCCATTTCTTGAACGAAACACTGAATTTAGAAATAAGATGGCAAAGGATGCAATAATAAGGTAGCAGGTTGTGTGGTCTCGTGGCTAGGGCCGTGCCTGTAGTGCGGGAGGTTGAAAGTTCGAGCCCTACCATAGCGTTTTGATATTTTTTTTTAAATTATGAAAATATTTATGATATTAGTAAACAACTTTCAGGAAGGGTTTCTGGTCATTTGAAGTAGAAATAATCAGGTAAAATGAAAGAAAGCATTTTTTTTTATCTTGACCGCTTAACTGTGGTGTTCTATTGGAGATCACCAAAGTTGTGCTGATTCCAATTTGGTGTGTGTCTGGGTAGGGTGTTAGGACGATGTAAAAGTTACAAATATACCAAACAATCGGGTTTGAAATTCGTACATTATCTCAGTATTTGATATGTACGCATAATGAAAAACATTACAGGGAAGACCATGGCAAAACAAACGTGTTGCATATAAATATTTCCAAATGATCATAATACTGACCGGTCTGCACACATACAACCTCATAGGCCTAACAGAACGAGAGAAAAAAAAATCAAAATGCTAAGGTAGGGTTCGAACCTTCAACCTCGCGCACTTCAAACCACGGCGTTAACCACTAGACCATCACAACATGCTGTACTATACTCGTATCTTTTACAATCTTATTTCTCATTCAGTGTATCGATCAACAATAATATTTTTAAAACTGTTTTAAGTTCAGTCAAATGATGTGATATTACTTTTTATATTGACTTCAATACTTTGTAAGTCATCAAGGCAGTATTTTGCTAGAATAATAAATATCACAGGAGTCAACGATTCTGATGATTATTATTCGATATTATAATTATTATATATAGCTATTTTGCTAGTGACACAGTGGTTACGCACGATAGCGACACGGGGCCGTTTTGAGAGTAACTTTCGAACCTACGACTCACGAAACAAAAAAGAAATACACCCGTTAATACGCAAGTAACACACCCGATCAACTGGTTTCAAAAGGGACAGACTTACGTTTCAGTTTTCTACTGGCCCTCCAGGCAGACCAGTGAAATGGCAAATCTACTGGCCCTGCAATAAATTTACTGGCCCAGCTTTTTCAATAATTTTTTTTATGTTCTACTGCAAAAGTGCAAAATCTAGTTCCGAAGGTTCAGGTTTGTTACTATGCGGTATCGTTATCATCATCAGGTAGAGCACGAAAAAATAGTATGTAGGTCTACTATGGCTGTAAAAAGCGGCCGTATAAATATTTCCAACTTGCATGCAATGCAATAATAAGAGACGGAAAATTGTTAAGTATGCCCGGTAAGTACGGAGCAGAAACTGTGTCAAATTATGTCCATCACTGATTGTATATTGTCTCATATGAGTTATATCAGGCTCATATATCTAGTGGCATATCGGGTCAGCATTGTTTGAAGTTTACTGGCCCGATGCAAAATCCACTGGCGCGGGGCCACGCGACCGGTTAAATCTGCCCCTGTAATCAAGTGGCCTGTTGCATAGGTATTAAAATCAAAATACGTAAACTATACATAGGTGTTTTGACATTTTTGTGATCACAATTTCATAATAAATTCTTGCATTAAATGCACACGTATTTTCAAAATTTGTGTTTTGTTTGTTTTTATCCCAGTCCATATTTTCGTTGCTGAAACTGGGCGGATCAGGGGTTACCGTGTTATCACGGTTTTATGAATTAACAGGTTTAAACATCCAGTCACGAACTTCAACTTGTGATACGACATTAATTGGTTTAATATTATCGCCACGAACTTGAAATAGGATATCGTCTGACAAGCTTTAAAACACTAGGATCTACAATATGCTCATCTATCAGGGCACAGTCCTATAACCCCAATACATTTACACATCATTGAATGACCTTTGAAAATTTGAGTACAAAAACTCATACTCGACAACATGAAGTCAAATTTTGCACTCTGGTTGTTTAATTGAGGTTATTGAACTATGCCATTGGGCTGAGGTCATTGTGGTCCATAGTGTATAGGGCCTGGTATAAACTTAGTTTAGGGAATGATCGCTATTTACGGTAGGGGAAAATGGGGGTTTTGGAAAAAAATACCGACAAAAAAGTTCGCGTTCCCCCCTCACGTCCACTAAAAAATTTCGGATTCCCCCTTGTTTTCCCGAATTTCTCCATTTAAAACTTACCAAATCCACCCTCCTGGATCAACGAAAAATTTCGCGTTCCCTTATCAAATGAAATAATTATGTTTTTCACAGATAAACGGGGTTAATCTGACAGATCAACAGGGTTTATCATTAAAACTGTTTTTCAAATGAAAAGCATTTTTTGTGTTTTCAAGTTGATGAACCCAGTTTATCTGTGATAAACCCAGTTTGTGTGATTAACTCAGTATAGTTTATTGTGAAAAGCTACATTTTCACTTGATAAACATGATCTGAGACTTATTAAGTGAAAAACAGTTTAGGCCTATCTGATTACTGTAGGCCTACATTCAGCTTGTAGTACATGGCGCTTGAGTTAGCATCTAGTTTTCCTAAAACTAGAATTGGCTCATCTTTTTTTCTATGCCCCCTGTGCTTCCCACGAGGGGTCGATAGTTAAAATACTATAGGGCCAATTTATTTGCAGTCCATTTTGTTCTATCATGCTGTAATATAGGCCTACCTCAAATTGTTCCTCTCATTTCTAGGAATAGAAGTCAATTTTCATATTGCACCAGGGTGCACAGAAGCCAAATTTTCAAAATGCACCAATTCAATCGAAATTTGTCTTAAATTACTCCTCTCGGCAAACCAAATGGGAGGAATGTATTTAACCTTAGAATGTATAACCTCGGAATTAGGTGAAATCATGGGTCAACTGTTATGCTTGTAGGCCTACAACATGTATTTCTCTGACCATGCGGATTGTAAATTTATTTTGATTATTCTAAGACTGCACTGTCTTTAAATTGCACTGGACCAGGTAAAATTATACCATAACTTTCAAAATGAGGTGTAATAAAAATTCCCTTTAAAAGGAAGGCCAGCCTCAATGCAGAAGAGGTCTTGTAAATAGTTTGGGTCACCGTGAAAGGCATTTTTAGGATCAAGCTTACATCCATGTTACATGACAGTTCACCAAACCATCAATGCTGAGAACATGCACACTGAAACAGCAAAAAGCATTAACTCCTATAACTCCTGTCAACTCTTAATTCATTACTCCAAATTGTTCTGTATTTTTGTCTTGACTGCTTTTTACCCATGCTCATTATTAAAATCAAGAAATACACTGCAGTTGTTAGTTAATTCGCTATGTAAACTCAACTTACATGCACATTTTATTTTAAAATGATTTTATATTATTTCGCAATGTATAGTTTACTATAAAGTAGATAGTGGCAAGCACATGATAAAAGGACTGATCATTCACTACAATCTTCACTTTTAAACTATTTTTTGAATGTGTTGATTGTTAGTCCGAAACTTCTGCAAAGCTATGGACATGGCATCTTACCTACTCCATTCTGTAATAGTCTGCATTGTGTGTTTTCTCAGTCTTCAATCATTTTGTTGAATGTAATTTTATGAATCAAATAAAAAGATAGAAAGTGGCCTCACTTTAGTTATGTGTCATTTTACAGTATTTATAATTTATAAAGTAAGACAATAATTTAAGTGCATGCCAAAATATGGGATTTATTGTTCAATATTATAGCTAACCCCTAAAAACTTTATTTTCCATCGGATTTTTCCCGTTGAAAAGACAAAACTAATGTTAGATAGCAATAATATCATCAATAACATTTTGAGTCAATTTTATCCATAAAACGATACAGGATAGGATAGATAATTACTTTGACTTCAATGTGGTCCATATAATGAAGATTTTGATTCTACAACATCATTAGATCTGTTATCAACATCAATTATGCACTCACAGGCATGGCGAAAACATTATCTCAAACACTGTAATTGTACCTGACAATTACAATAAAAAATATAAGAATATAAAATATCAGTGCCGCAAAAGACAGTGACCGCAAAAGACAAAAATTCACACTCCCTGATAACAACTAGCGTCACAATTGATCTAGTATAGAAGGTAGAGAATTTATTTCAATCTTATATACGCCAATTTTTTTTTTTTTTTTGAATTAAGTGAAAATTAATTCTGTAAAAACTAATTTTTTAATGTAATTTTCACATTAGACCCAACAAAAGATTTTGTTATGATAA
This sequence comes from Amphiura filiformis, assembly GCF_039555335.1. Lineage (NCBI taxonomy): Eukaryota > Metazoa > Echinodermata > Ophiuroidea > Amphilepidida > Amphiuridae > Amphiura > Amphiura filiformis. Next base: position 62,256,263 of record NC_092634.1, read on the forward strand.
TCTAATCTTTTGATTTCGTAAATAAAATTAGGGGTCTAATGTGGATTTAGGATGCAAACTGGAACAATCCAATGCATTGTCAAAAGCATTTGCTTCAAAATGGAGTTCGGATGCACTTCGTAATACAACTTCCGCTATTTGCGGGAAACCACACACACCGTCGACGTCCTATACGATAAATATAAATTTAATACTCCGTTGGTGAGCGACGGGCGAGTGGTAGTGAGCGACAGACGAGTGGTATTTCACTGAACGCAAGAAAAGGAGTTCTATCTGATTGGCTAGCAATCGATCGCTTAGGTCGCTCAGTAGTCAACTACAAACTCATGCATTCAATTCGATTGAAATCGATTATTCTATTATTGACGAAGATAAAGAGAGTGATAGTGTGTCAATAATGTACATTGTATTGCACCTGGTTTTACCAGCATTCCTTTATAAAATAATTTTCTCAAAGAGTTGAATATTATCAAATTTTTTACCCAGGATTTCAAATGTTTTACATCAAAATTGCAGTTAAACATATCCACAGCAAAATACCGGTCCTCACTAATTAGTACATTTAATTTCCAGTTAGTACATTTAAACGAAACCTGTGATTTACGTGACAACAAATAAAATTTTCTTACAATAGAAATATCATATGGGATACTGATATGGTAGGCCGCAACCGCCACAACGTGGAGCTGCTACGCGTAGCTGACTTTTTGTTCCGTGGAGCCACATTGACCAATCATGTTAGAGTTTTTCATTACTCGGAGGTAAAACTGACCAATCAAGTACGACTTACTCATTACGTGAAGCGAATTTAGTCATTAAGAATTTGCCAGACGAGCTTCACGTAGTTGCAAGATATCCTCGGTCACGGTAGTTATGATTCAAAAAGTAATTTATGAAAAGTACGAACCGACTTATTATTAAGATGGACATGCACTCACAAGAAACTCATACAGTATTGTACACAACTATATAGCTAGGCAGAGTGGTGGTAAACCATGCACACCATTCTGCGATCTGCAGTGTATCGCCGGGAGCTGATTTGTACATCTTGCGCGGCGTGGCCTGCGGAATTCGACCTTCAGCAAACCAGTTCGGATTTACTTTATATACTAGTAGTAGGCCATACATACTGTAGTTACGGTACTGCCCGTTTTCCTATACACAATACTCAGTGCGCTCACCATTGACGCGTGACCTAGTGTATGCTAGAAGTATTATGCCATTGCCTATATGACGTCACTGTGTAAAAAAAATAACCAGTCAATATTTAAAGTATTCTCTGAAATTCTAGAAAATATAGTTTTGTAACATTTCCTAAATTTTAGCTAATTTAGGTGTTTGGAAATATTGGTACTTTTGTGTTTTAGGAAGGATATGTAAACGACAGATAACACCAAAAAATATGAACAAATTATTTCTAAACCGTGTTAAGTCTGCAAACCATTATGCTTCTCATTTTCAAGAACGCTGGTTAACAATAAGCAGACTATTGTCTCATTTCGTAAACAAAAGCCCAGACAGTATTGTTACCTTGCGTTCGCTTTATAATCATTCACCCAACTGAAACTATAATACCAGCTCATTGTTCATTGCACAGGTAAAACAGACACAAGTGCAGTGTGTATTTAACCAGAGAAGATCTGATGTAACATAGTTGAGCTGTTTTCATTGAGTGTTATCTTGGTTTAATAGCTTTTAATGGGGTTTAAGTCCTTCAAAGGTCGTGGTGAATTCTACTGTAGACTGCATCATGATTATTTTAAAGTCAACAACATTCAACAATATGATCACCGTGATAGTATGACAGTATCAGTACCGTGGGTGTCAGTCATCCTGGCCTGACACAGTAGACAAACAAACAAACACGCCACACACATGGCACATGCATGCAAGGTAACATTGACTATACACTAATCAAACAATGGTATTGATCCTGTATACAACTGTTTGTGGTTTATTTACATTCGATTCATTTAAAATCCACATAGTAAACATTAATTTTGGCAAGAGTTTTCTCTCTCTGGAACGATGATGCATCAACTGGCTCCGCGTAATGAAAAGATCTAACATGATTGGTCAATTTAGCTCCGCGAAGCGAAAAGTAAGCTACGCGTAGCAGCTCCACGTTGTGGCGGTTACGGCCAGCCATATACTGATCATGCGAAAATCGTAATACATAGAATAGAAACAGTGTGGCCGGCTCTCAAAATCTCAAATTGTATGCATAGCCTGAGTCGCACGGCCTATCTCGAACAAAATAGCTCAAAATCACCATGCGTAGTTGTTGAAAAACGTGAGGATTTATCGTACTACCACGGCAATTTTTAACACGAAGATATAGGGATGACGACGGTGTGCCACATGCACAGCAGAACACGTGGCCGCCATCGATTTTATGTATTGTGTATGTAGGCCTATTCATAGGACCCTCGTATTAATTGTCTCTATGCGCTTGAGAATTAAACAATATAAATAATGCATAATGGTAGCTTTATTATAATACACATTAATGTTTTAAACTGATAAACTCCCAAAATATGATGTAGTAATGAAGTTGCGATCTATTAATATTGTATATGTTTCAATTTTCACGATGACACTATCAAGTCCTTCGTGGTCGAGCGGTCTACCTGGAACTATTTTTTGGGACGCGGAAGTGTGCAGTACCGCATGCGGTACTGCACACTTCCGTTTACAGTCCCGCATGCGGAACTGCACCTTCCGTCACGCACTTCCGCATGCGGTACTGCACATCCCGACCTGCATTACCGCATGCGGGATGTGCAGTACGGCATGCGGTACTGCAACATTTTTGGTGCATTTCCGCTTGGGGATGTGCAATATTTTCGGTGTATTTCCGCGTGGGGAACTGCAATATTTTTGGTGCATTTCCGCTGGGGGGATGTGCAACATTTTGGTGTTTTTCCGTATGGGGATGTGCAATATTTTTGGTGTATTTCCGCCAGGGGATATGCAATATTTTTGGTGCATTTCCGCTAGGGGATGTGCAATATTTTGGTGTTTTTCCGCATGGGGATGTGCAATATTTTTGGTGTATTTCCGCCAGGGGATGTGCAATATTTTTGGTGCATTTCCGCTTGGGGATGTGCAATATTTTTGGTGTTTTTCCGCATGGGGATGTGCAATATTTTTGGTGTATTTCCGCATGGGGAACTGCAATATTTTTGGTGCATTTCCGTTAGGGGATGTGCAATACTTTAGGCGTATTTCCGCCAGGGGATGTGCAATATTTTTGGTGTTTTTCCGCATGGGGATGTGCAATATTTTTGGTGCATTTCCGCGTGGGGAACTGCAATGTTTTTGGTGCATTTCCGCTAGGGGATGTGCAATATTTTTGGTGTATTTCCGCCAGGGGATGTGCAATATTTTTGGTGTTTTTCCGCATGGGGATGTGCAATATTTTTGGTGTAATTTCCGCGTGGGGAACTGCATGTGCAATATTTTGTGGTGTTTTTCCGCATGGGGATGTGCAATATTTGTGGTGTTTTTCCGCTTGGTTTACGTGGGGATATACTTTTTGTGTCGAACTTTGTAATAATATAAGTTAAAAAGGTAATTATTTAGGCCTACTTAGCTTAGATCTACTTATAGTAGGTATGTAACAGTGGCTGCACAATAATTCTGCTACACTGTGCATGCAAGCATAACAGTGAACTGAAAAGCGCGCGCTTCAAAGTTGGCAAATTTTAGAAAACATCCATGTCGATAAATGAATTTCTTCATATGCTTAATTTATCCAAATTGTTTGAATTTTTAATATATGGTGTGTGAAGCCTTCCTGAGGCTACCATCGGGTCCCCAAAATTAAAAATTGTTTTGTTTAAGAACTACTGCCTGTTTTTATGGATTTTTGAAGATCGCTCATAAATCAGTAAATATAGGCCTATTGAAATAAAGGGACCTACCACCATTTAGCTGAAATATATACTAATCGGTCTTAGCATGTAAATTATTTCCGTCGACAACGAATGAAACACTTCGAGAAAACTAGTTGAAACAAAACATTATATCAAAGATTTCTAGGGAGTAATTTTCCAAACCTCAATAGCTCTAAGCCTTTGTGTGTGTCCAAGGCCATACTATTTTTGTATACGCGGTACAGTGGGAATGGCTTTTCCGTTTACCATTTGTCATCCCATGTTAATCCAGATAACAAAATGTTCATTTAAAGTCTCATTGTAAATGAATTATGATTTTTACTTTTCGGATTTGGCTTTGAGCAATGGTGACACATATCATGTTTACAGAAAAAAATGAAAATTTTATTCCTGACATCGTCAAAATGTCAAACTTTGTATGTTTTGTATTATATTTCAGTAATTAATTGCAGTTTCTTTATTCAACATCATAACAGGTTCATACTTGACATATTTATGGTGAATGAATAGACTTTCATTAAATATTGAAAAAACCCAAAATTACTCATGCCTAATTTACATAAAAATACCATGAATACATAATTACCTGTAATTAGCTAATTTGCATAATTAATTACTTTTTGTGTATTTTTGTTATCAATTGAAATAAGTTTGTATACATATGTGTGCAAAAAAAACACCGCACCCTGATATCATGTACGGTTTTCTATTGGCATCAATTTTGCATATTAATTAGCTGAACTTAGTCATTTTTTCACCTTTAATTTGTCTGCAGATTGGCTGAATTTGCTAAAATAGTATATTTGGTTAATTTATTATAATTATTCAATGATAGATTTTTAAATTTTGTTTCCTTTAACGAAGTTAGGAAAGATAGGCACTTAACCTGTGGTATTTAAATTAACGCTGCTTTTTCAAGCAAGCGTCCAAATAAACCTTCAAAATCTCGAAATGTGCCAATTTTGTCATTATAGCCATTTGTGGCAGGTTTTAATTCCATTTTCGAGCATCTTAAAATTGACACTACGTCACAATGCATTGACCGATTTCAATTCCGTTTTTTGATTTTTGATGCTTTAATAAAGCTCATTCATGAAGAAACATTAAATAACGTTTTTCAGCTGCGCTTATTTTTGAGGTGATATACCTACTTATAACTATAGCTAGTCGTCTATTTAATTTGTTTCTTAGTTTACGTGAGATGGCTACGTGTTTTGACATACAGTAAATATATACATTTCATTATGCTAAATTAAATTACTATCCTCCGTAAATTGATTGATAATCGATCCACTTGAGAAATTCTCCGTTGGAACTTTAATAGAAAGTGGTCACAATGTCAAGTTGAATATATAATAGTCATCATTAAAGAGGCGTGTGAAACTATTAGCTAGGTTTTCTATACTATGCCGACCTTTCGGACAAGACTTTCCAAAACTCTCTTTTGAATACAAATAATGAAACGCAAAGTAAAACGAGATTTCGTGGGTAAAAAGCTGAAAAGACAAAAAAACAAAAAAAAAAAAAAAAAAAAAACAGACCAGAACAATTTGGAGTAATGAATTAAAGAGTTGACATGAGATTAGGAATTAATGTTTTCTGCTGTTTCAGTGTACATGTTCTCATCGTTGATGGTTTGGTGGACTGTCATGTAACATGGATGTAAGCGTGATCCTAAAAATGCCTTTCACATTGACCAAAACTAATTACAAGACCTCTTCTACATTGAGGCTGGCTTTCCTTTTAAAGGGAATTTTATCATTGATCATTCATAACAATAGGTATCTGATGGATCAGTGAAGATAAGAAGGGTTTATAATATATTAGTAACCTTGATATTATAGTACATCTCGAGGAAAAAGTGCAATGGACATGTTTTCATTTTATGTTTCAAATATCCCGCGCATGAAAATTGAGTATTTAACCCAAAATGGAAAATGGAACAATTTATTGAAATCTGTTTTAACAGATTTTTTGACATCTTTTTCTGCACTGTATTATACCTAAATTAAGAAATTTGATAAATATTCAAAGAAAATATAGGTCATCCAAAAATGTTGATTTTTACACATTTTGGGGCAAAAAGGAAAAATAAGCAAAATATCAAAATCTGTTTTAACAGCTTCATTCATCAAGTCATAACAAACGGCCTACTTGCTTAATTTCTAATAAAATATTGAAATTGTGAAAAATATAGGTATTTATTGATTTTCATGTTTTTTCTTGCAAATATGCTAATAATATGCAAATTATGAAATTGCAAAATAAAGTTTCTACATAGCATACATCTTTCTAGTCTCCTCCGCAGCCAGTTTGGTTACGCTCCCTCCACACAAACAGTCTGCCAATTGCCACTTATAACGCCGTTTCTGATTAGCTACACGAATATAGCCGTCGAGCTGTACATACGGGAACTTGATTGACCTCAGTCAGCTGGCGAGAATGCCGCGAGATGGCGGGTCAAACTTGCTCATGAATAATAAAGTAGCCGTCTAGCCGATCGACCAATTGAAAGCTTTGTTTGACGTCAAGCTGGATGACGTCGGCAGAAAACCGTTAGCGAATCAAAAAGGACCAGTTCGTGATCATTGGCAGACTGTTTGTGTGGAGGGAGCGGAACCAAACTGGCTGCTGTGGAGACTAACATCTTTCAAGTGTGATGTTCAAAATGACAGACATCAAAAAGAGATTCGATGAAATGTAAAGGTGTAGTAACAATTTTGGCATGGACTGTCTGGTTAGGCAAAGTACAGGTAAGTTGAGCTGTAGGCCTAAATATTGTCGACATAGTATAATAAGTTCGACACAAAAACTATATCCCCACGTAAACCAAGCGGAAAAACACCAAAAATATTGCACATCCCCATGCGGAAAAACACCAAAAATATTGCACATCCCCTGGCGGAAATACACCAATAATATTGCAAATCCCCTAGCGGAAATACAACAAAAATATTGCACATCCCCTAGCGGAAATGCACCAAAAATGTCGCAGTACCGCATGCGGTACTACACATCCCGACCTGCATCATGCGGGAATGCACGGCGGGATGTGCAGTCCCGCATGCGGAAGTGCGTGACGGAAGGTGCAGTTCCGCATGCGGGACTGCGGTACTGCACACGCTTTTAATACCTGGTCTAAGGCGCTAGTCATATGGTATACGTGATAGCGGCGCAGTGCAGCTTGGGTTCGAGCCCCGCCTCTGCCTAATTTCCGCAGAATTTTTTTTTTCATTTCATATTATGTTAGGGAAATGTGGCTGGGAGAATGTATGTATGGCGAAGTGTGGTGTGGGTCTAGTCAGTCTAGTCTGCAGATGTTATCACTCAGAACCCTAGTCACCAGCTTCTATTGTTACGCATGGTCGGCCTAAAAGTCGATCGATACATGTTGAAATCGGCACAATTCACATGATTCGGAGATATACCTTTTTGCTATGAAATTAATATTCTCGGTTAAATATAAAGCATTTTTTTCTTTCTTCAGTAATGTCAGTTAAAAACATGGTCCTTGGATACATTTAAAATAAAAAATCCCGGTGTTAAAATTAGGCATGTGTCTTTTATTGCAAGATTTTTTTTATATTTATAGGCCTTACCTTCGTCCGTAAGCTTTTTTCGGATTTTTTTTGCGTTTCAAACTAGTATAGTTCGCTAAAGAATATAAGCAGCAGAAATAATTGATATTTCTATTGTGGCTTGCAAAATCATTCATCCTTGGGTACATTCGCGAGTTGATTTTGACAAAATTGGTGGTCGGAATTGAAAAATGGTGCAATAAAAATCGACGTTCTGACAAAACTATGACATATAGCCCGATATGATGTGCTTTAGAAAGTGGGGAAATATTTTTCATTAGTCTACGATATTACTTTGAAAAGCTAAAAAGTTGATAAAAAAAGCTCGCGGGCCAAGTTGAAGCCTATCAAAATCGAAAATCTTACACAAAATTACTATATAATATCAAGCATTATAGTGTTTTCCTGATATTTACTGAAAAACTGAAAAGTATTGCTTTTCATTTTGCCGAGAATATATGAATTTTACTTTAAAAAGGTGTAACTCAAAATTTTGTTTATTTCAACATCAAATTCGATCGTTTGTGTTGCCTCATTAAGGGTATACGATGTATTGTTGGTCGAAGCAGCAAAAAAAATGTAGGTCACAGCATCTTGCGAATGGTAGTGAGCTTTAACAAAAATTGTATTGCTCAATTCATAGTATGCGTGTAGAAGAATTCAAATACCACAGATATACTTTGTAGGTCCTGTGGTTCTTGAGTTATGTTGTAAAGAGGGCTGAAATAACAACAACACTTTTGTAAAACGTACATAACTCATTAACAACAATAAATTAAGCACGTTTTCAAAGTATATGATTTGTAGAATGAACTTCTGCAAAACATCAAAGTGTTGTTTTTCATTAATATATTGATTCAGACAATGAAAATCGTTTTATTTTTGGCTGCTTCGACCAACAATACCTCGTATACCCTTAAAGGTCCACAATCGTTGGCCTGGTCAACTGGTAGGTGACCTTGTCCTATAGACCACACTCCTGTATACTTGTATACATGTCTGGACTAAGGTGGTGTCTGGACTGACATGCCCTGGGCCACATAACTCAATTATGAAGTTCATTATTCCAGATGTGGTGGTGGACCTTTAAATTACTGAGTATGCTGTACAACAATAGCCATCGGTTGTCTAGTGTTCTGAGTGCATTGACTCTGCCTCCAATTGATATTCATGGGAGACTATATCATGCCTGGATGGTTTTATCTTGAAAGACATCAACTCCTATTTGACATGGAGGATTTTCCAGATGATTACACTCGAAGGACATTCTTTTAGAAAACGACAATTATGCAAATTAAGAATTTGCCTATCAAAGTGGTATCAGCACGGTGAAGCAGCCGGGGGAGGGAATCATAATTTACTATCGGTTATCATCCTAACGAGCTCTGAGAAATTAAACTGGTATTCAGCTGCAGATATTGTCTTATTTCTCTTCGAGTTATACTTTGTGTATACTAGCAGGAAATAATAATGTTAGCACTTTTGCACAGCACATTCTTCCCAGGACAATTGTAATTTGCCCGATCAGCAACGCCGTTAGCTTCTCAGCAGTAATAATTTAACATTAATAACATTAATATGCATGCTATTGCCATCACATTGTCTTACATGTGCATGAAAAGGGTAGCAAGTTAATGATTACCGAGAGATTTGTAGGAAATTTTCAAGCAACTTAAAATGGCTCAAATACGTATGTCAGTGATTTTTGTGACCATTTCAATGTAATCAATTTTTCCGTATTTTCCTCAGTGTAAACTTGATAAAGACCCTGCTGCCTTGTGCATTTATTAAAACCTTGAGGGCAGTACCATAGCGTACAACTTATTTGCCATTGAATTTTGGTCACAATTTATCCAAAATCAAATTTGCCTGATACAGGTGTATGATACAGGCCTAGCTGTCCTCTCCCTGAAATCAGTATGATGAGTTTGTTTATCACTAGACCTCTGTACTGTCCATTGTGATAAAGCAAAGATCCTCAAAAAGCGGGATAATTGGGGCCAACTGCACTTCATTTTGAATAGGTGGGCGTGTTTATAGTGGCTGTATACGGCAAGATTTTACTGCAATACAATTGATTTCGCAGTACTTATACGCTAATATACGCTATAATAACGGAAAATCTGGCTCACTATAAACACGTTAATAGCTCTTTGTAGAAGTATCGAGCTACCTCCTTCTATTCTTTATATCTCTAGTTTTATATATTTATAACCAATCTCAAGACACCCACTAGAATACTTTACAGGCTTGTGTACCCCGGGAGTATAACAATCGCTCCTTTATACTCTTTTAGGGTATGGGTGTGTGGCATCAAAGCCCCAATTTGTAATGCTATTTATTCTATGATGAATTTCAGTCTGTGATGTTCAGTGGAGCATAATATTCTTTTCAACAGTATCCCATCTTTTTGGTTGCCAAAACTGCAGTTTGGTTGCTCAATTGGGCGACTTTTGAAGTTTTCCCCCACGATATTTGAATATTTCCTGTGGCGTAGAAACAAATGGCTACGAAAAAAAAAATGGACGACTTTTCAACATTGGCCCCATGCGACTTCCGATAGTACCCTGTGTCATATAAACCAACGGTTAAGAGAAAAATTGGGTGACTTTTCGATGATATGACCCGCCAAAAAGGGCTGAAATTTGCTGGCAACCCATGACACCGAAAGAGCTAGGGCGCTGGTTAACTTCGCTTGACTTCAGGGATCGATATAATGGGATAGGCATCGTAGTATTACGTAACACACCGAAAGATGTAGTTTAACTCTAGACAATAGGCGCCATATTGCAGGAGGGTTAGAGTTCATAGAGGAAACGTTAAAGGTTAGTAGATTAGGTCACCCAGGCACATCACTAATGTGTTTCACGAGTTGTAATACCGACAGGTAAAAACATTGATTTTGTAAAATTCTCCTGATTTTTAAAATTACTAAATAAGGTTAGTACTTCAAACCATTCTTTGATGAATCTATGCAATATGACGGTAATTTTTGAAACATCTAAGAATCAATCTTAAACATCTTCATGATATTCATTTTTTGCGCATGGTCAAAGCATGCTCTTGCGCTATCCACAGACTATCCGGTGGAAACTTCAAAGCAACGATCATGCGTTAATATTTACAAAATGGCGAATGATGTAGTTTAAGTCGAACAATAGCGTGACCGGCGTGACGTAGTTTTTGGCATTGTTCCTATATGCACTTTCACCCTCCTGACTTCCTCCTGCATAATTATGAAATATTGTTCTGCTGACATTCGAGATGGATGGACGTATAGTGTTAGCTGCAGCCACTATGGCAATCCTGTGTTTTACAGGTATGTACAATTGCTTACTTATTCATAAGGTGCAGAATTGGTCTTTTTGAAAAATATTGTCACAAAATATCAAATATCGTCGATACTATCGTCTTAAAACTATATTATGACGGTGTCAAACAACTATCAAGCTTTATTTGAAAATATTATCAGAGCGTCAAACAACTAACTAGGAAGTCTCACTTGAAAATATCTTGTGAACCTCTGGCTTTACCAGAAATATATACAAACATGATATTATAGCCGAAATATCAGCTTTCTAGATTCTGTGATAAACTTTAAAACAAGTTTAGATCATGATATTTAGAGCTGATCCTGGTTGCGATGGCTATGTGTGGAATGCCTAGGTGTGAGCTCTTGTAGCAGCAGAAGTTGATTTGTTGTTATATGGTTTATGGAATGATGTGGGGCCGTAGTGGTCAGCGATCACAACTTGTAAAGTGTGCTGAGGCTTGTGGATCAACGTCTCAGGCGTTGTACCTAGTCCCGGTGCCTAGTGTGCGTACGCGTAGCGCACTATAAATCACTGCGCTTTTTTTTTAAAGAAGGTATATCGTCCAAATATCATCAGTTTCTAATATAAAATATCACCTTTATCTAGATGCTGCTATCTATAATCTAATAATGGCGGTATATCTAATAGACAAGTCCATTACTCGTTGACTGCCGATAAACGTCCCAATAAATCGGACTTAGTCACCGGTCAGTTCTCATGATAGATATCCATGGCTAACGATGGTTAACTATGAAAACATGTTAAAGGACATCAAGAAAATTTTCTAAGTTATTTATTTTGAGCTCTTTCGAGTATCGACGAGTAATGGATATATTCTGTAGATTTAGGTTTTGTCTGTGACTGCTAATGTGAGGCCGCCGTAGGTCGTACGGGGCTCAAACTCGGTGGGTGGGTGTAGCTCTGTCCTGGCAAGAAGAAGTTTATGTTCGTTAAGTCATCCGACCCCGGGGCCCCCTCCCAGGGGTCATTTGAGGTAAAATGACTAAAAACTGTCATATGGGCATGAAACTAGGTCGTACGGGACTCAATCTCGGTGGGTGGGTGTAGTTCTGTCCTGGCAAGAAGATGTTTATGTTCGTTAAGTCGTCCGACCCCGGGGCTCCCTCCCAGGGGTCATTTGAGGTCAAATGACTAAAAACAGTCATATGGGCATGAAACTAGGTCCTACGGGGCTCAAACTCGGTGGGTGGGTGTAGTTCTGTCCTGGCAAGAAGATGTCTATGTTCGTTAAGTCATCCGACCACGGGGTCCCCTCCCAGGGGTCATCTAAGGTCAAATTACTAAAAAGTGTCGTATGGGCATGAAACTTGGTAGGTACAGTCAACATTTAAAGCAGCATTTTTTGAAGGTCATTTTGGGGTCATCCAAGGTCACCACGGGTCATCTGAGGTCAAATTAGTAAAAGCTCATATATGGGCATGAAACTTGGTAGGTACAGTCAACATTTAGAGTTATAAGTTTAGGTCATTTTGGGGTCATCCAATGTCACCCTGGGGTCATCTGAGGTCAAATTAGAAAAATTGTCATATGGGCATGTCACCATCAGCCTGGTAATCGCGCCCAGCCGAGAACCGCCAAATATGGGTAACCGCCTAGTCTATTTTAAAACTGATGCATCAATGACTATGTTCATCATGTCATATACGCTGGCGAAGTTACGTAATTAATCGGATTAATTACCACAGCAATAGGTGAAAACAATTTTGAACATATCGCGCTTCACTACAAGCAGGTTACACTCATCACCTGTGTATGTCTGCAATCATAGATTGAATACAATACTGGTCTTTTCAAAGATATAAATCTTACAGGTGCAAGTGATCAGCCTGATACGGTTCAATGAAGAGGTACCGCGTGAACGTATCAGTGCAGCGCGGTATATTCAAAAATTGTTTTCACCTATTGCTATGGTAGTTAATCCGATTATTACGTAACTTCGCCAGCGTATAGAGGCCTTGCATGCGACGTATCATCCCGTAAATATGGCGGACTACTCAAATGCATTCAACAAAAGCATGATTGCAATCTACCGTGACAGTTCGTCTCACACACATAATCCTGCACTACGATCAAATAGGTTGATGACAACATTTGATTGAATGGACTGCACTCCGCCATAACTACGGTGAAGGACACCGGTTGAAAACCTTTGTTTGGAGCCAATCAATAATTTCATGCAGGGCCTCTATATTGTATCATTCTCACATAGATATAGAAATACTAAATTCGTTCACTATCTATATTTTTACTTCTAGTAGAGCTCCAATCTAAGGGTTAAAGTTATGTTTTAGGTTAGGTTAGGATTTTTTAAAAGTACCCAGTACAGTGAACCTTATGGTACAAATGCGCGCATAAAATTTTAGCATAGGCCTATTGAAACTAAACTGGTGAAATATGGGACAAAAGTGGAATAAATTCGCGCAAAGCGCTAAAAATGGCGTTCTGTGGCTATAAAATGGCCAAATATGAGGTTAATTTCGACACAAACCAATACACAGGCGTCAATATTGGGGGTGATTATATTGACCATTCCCCTGGCAAAATATTGTGGCATTTATCCCCCCCGATCTACGCCTATGTAATTTAGAGCCCTGTGACTCCATCGGTCTCCCTCTCCATCTCTCTCCTTCCCCCCCCTTCCTTCTTTTCTCCTCCCCTTGGCGGAAACTCTAATAGGCACAAAGAACCAATATGCGATACGTAATCTATTTCCTCTTCTTTCTATATCTAACCTCCTTGGGCCTACATATTAGTACTGATATATCATACGCTGGCGAAATTACGTAATTAATCGGATTAATTAACATACTGAGCAATAGGTGAAAACAATTTTGACAAAAGGAGTTGTCCTTGTCAATTTGTAGACATGTACTTTTGATTATTTACATAGCTTCTTCTCCAATCACTGTGTAAAACATCCATCCAAAAATCTGATTGCTATTATTATATGGATGAATGGACATATCACAAAAGGATTGCTTATCTCAATAGGGCATGTACTTAAGCATTTTTTTAACTGACCGGCGTTATTGGGCGTTTTATCGGAGGTCACCGAGTAATGCCGAAGATCAAAATCGATTTTATGTATTGTGTTGTATTATAGGACGCTCGTATTAATTGTCTCTATGCGCTTGAGAATTCAACAATATAAATAATGGTAGCTCTATTATAATACACATTAATGTTTTAAGCAGATAAAATTCCAAAATATAATACGTTTTCTGCCTTTGCTTGTCACGTGGTAGGCCTATGTTGAAGTTGCGATTATATTTTTAAATAAGTTTCAGCTGAATAACAAGAAGACAAGTGGCCTAGTGGTCTAAGGCGCTAGGCTCATAGAGTACTAAGCGTTGCGCCGTGAGTTCGAACCCCGCCTCTGCCAAACTTTAAAAGAAGTAAATTAAAATTTGACTTTTTTAATTTCATATTTGGGAAATGTGACTGGGAGAATTTATGTATGGTGTGGAGTGGTGTGATAGGGCATGTACTTTAACTGGTCTTTATTGGGCGTTTTATCGGCAGTCAACGAGTAATGCTAACGGCATGACATTTAGAAGATATATATCGTCTATCGTCAACATTGCTAGATTCTATATGATATTTGCATGTGATCAGTTGTAGTAACTACAAATTTCGAACGTTTGAGGACTTGTTCTCAAGTTGTAGAAGGTACATATAGGGTGTCTTCAGTGTTAATTATTTTCATTAGAAATGTCGCAAAATATTAATATTGACAATAATTAATAACCTGTTTGACCTCTCCATATATTCATACCAGAGAAGATGTAATAAAGAGGAGGTTGAACAAGCTATCCTCAAACAAAATATGTGTGACACCGCTCATTCAAAGTAAATGATGAATCACCCTATTTAGCTGCTTTACAATAGAATACCACAATGGGGTTTGAACCCGGGATGGGTGTGATACACAAGTTGCAGCTAACTGCTTTTAGGGATAGGTCAGTGTGTGCATGTCATCATGCCATGCACACCATGCATGCAGACCCTGTCATCTTGTCAGATTTCGGATAAAATATGACTGAAGTTCCATGGCAAATTATAATTTTTGCTGCTTGTTGCCACTTTCAGCCTCTATTATTTATGATAAAGAATGTTTTCAATTATCAGAATATCTTTATTAGGTTTGCAGGAAATGACAGGAAAATACATAAAATAATAAAATAGAAATGATCAACAATCGTCACCACTCTAAAAAATCCTAAAAATTTCTTCTTTAGAAATGTATATATGTCCAACAAAAGGGCGGATATGGGAGGAAATTTTACAGCACTCGATTTCTTTCTTGTATTATCCACATGTGGTATTCCATCCAAGCAGCAGGTCCTTAACACACGCGTTTCATACTTTTCAACAAATTCTCTATAGAAACATTGGAAATATTTCCAATTCTGAAGTGAAAATCGGTCAACCATGGGCGGTCACACACATAACATCATAGGATATTTCAAGTGGATGTTTAACTACTTTGAGAATAAAGGACTATGAATAGATGCGACAGGATTACCTACGGGATTATCTCAAGGATATAATTCTGTTGACCCTCCTCTTTATTACATCTTCTCTGATTCATACATTGCTCACCTGTGTTTTCATATCATATTTTGTGGTGAAAAATGATTACAAAATTTGCAATCATTTTTGGAGCCTCAACGATTTCTTCGAACCGACGGCTAAGTGTGTATGTCAGTATGTGAATGCACATTAAACACATACAAACACATACACAGCACCTGTTGGAACTCCCGGTCGGAGCCGGGAGTTTCAATTATTGGAAATAGCATGTGATATATATTGTCAAATATCGACATAAACGACTACAACTCTGGCGGAAATTCGTTGCCACACCAGCACGTTCTGGTGTTAAAAGCACGCAATCGATGCTAAATATGTGTTAGTTCCGTATTATTTTGTATAATAGTTGCACATTCAGATTACACTCTCCCCTTCCCCACTCCACCCCATTTTTCAATGTTGGGAGACTGTAATGTAGAAATGATGACGATTTTGTCCAAATTAAGGACGGACGTACAGTTACTTCTACGAATTTTATCGGGAACACGATTAACCTAATAGGCCTAATAGTAGGCATGTCCACTAAAAATTGAAGTACTTTTAAATTGATTCAGACCTAACTCATTGGCTGGGAATTGATGAAAGAAACATTTTGGCGTTTAAATAATCTTAATCGGACGTTTCATTCCAGAGATATGGCCTTTCGAGTGTCACGGTTTTATATATTATAGGGCTGCTAGAACATGTTAAAAAGTTAAAGTCCAAAAGGAATACTAACAGAAAGTGCAACTTTAAGGTACTTTTTCTTAATGTATTTATTAACTAGCTTATCTGGAACATTATATTTGCTTATAACAACATGAAAATAAGATCATCCTGAAAATTTAATCGATTTTGTTGACATACAACAAAAAATATAAGACCTCAAAACCCATGGTTTGTTTGGTGAAACCTCAAGCATGATCATAGATGGCCGCCATGGAAAATATCTCCATAGAGGAGATGAACAATAAGTGCATTATTTCAAATGAAAAGCGGTAGTCTTAAACATTGTTCAATTGTACTACACCCCTGGCCAATTTTGGGCCTATTTTTGCATTTTTATCAAAAATTATAGCACATTGGTGACAAGTAAGATATGTATATTATAGGGGCAAAGACTACAACTACTGTACTGAAAATTCAGCAACTCAAAGCAAGTAGTTATTGATTTATTGATCAAATATTGGTTTTCCTCATTTTTGACTGGAACTCCACAACTGCGGGCTGGGCTGAAATAACATGTCCAGTGCCGTAGTGGTAGTCCTTGCCCCTAAAACCTACATCTCGTCCTTGTCCCCAATGCGCTATAATTTTTGAGAAAAATGCAAAAATAGGCACAAATTGGCCAGGTGTAGTACCCCTTAAGTGTATTCAATTGTTGTTTTCTTTTTCCTTTTTTTTTTCTCACCGCAAAAGCGTATTTTATTATAAATAATATTCAGAAATGAGTTTTTTCAAATTGTTACATCATAATCTTTCTGATTCGTTCGGATAAGCCTATACTCAGCAAACGCAAAGTTTTACAGAAAACATTTACATGTTGGGTTATATTATAAAGGGTACAGAACGTTTTAATAAAATTCAAAAACATTTTGGAAAACATGCTAAAAAACATTGCAATATTTTTTAAAACTATATTTGTAGTGTTTTTGAATTATGAGACAAAAACGAGATTTTAGTCATAATTACGAAATGTGTGTAATTTAGCATAGGTGTTTTCAGTGACCATTCCCAAAATAATCCAACATCTTTATCAACAATTTTATTATGATTCAATGGTATATTATATACTCCCAAATCGTGTGCAATATGAAGCTCATAAAACATTTTGTTTTTAAGTTATGGGACAAAAATGACATTTTAGAGCAGTTTAGAGCCGTTTAGAGCCATTTTACGAAACGTGTGTTGTTTAGCATAGGGGTGGTTTCAGTGACCAATCCCTAAATAATCCAATTTCTTTATCAACAATTTTGTTATGATTCCAAAGCATTTAATCTACTCTCAAATCGCGTGCAATATGAAGCTCATACGACATTCCGTTTTTGAGTTATGACACAAAAACGAAATTTAGATGAAATATTTTGCATCCGGTAGAGACAATCAACGAAAAAAGTCTTGGAACGCTTGCGTGTAAATAACGGAAAACTGTTACCCCCTCTCCCCCGTGCAATGTTGAGAAAAACCAAAGTCTTCAGTGGTTTCCCAATGTGTTCTAACATTGATTGATGGGGAGAGGGGAAGGGTAAATCATTGTTGTAGATGTCATGCTTGTTCCAAGGCAAAATATACATCACTTCCATGAACATATGAAATTCGATCTGCACGGAATTTCGACAGAGTGTACCAAGCGTTCCAAGTATTGTTATTTCACTCCAGAAAATTGATTTCAATTCTATTCAAATTCAATTCTTTCTACACCTGGAGTATTACTGTTCAATTCCAATTCAATCCACCTTGCTTTAGAATTAATTCAATTCGATTCCAATTCATTTTTTCAATTTCAAAATCATTTCATTTCAATTCCAATCCAATGCAGTGAAATCAACAGCTAATCAATTTCAATTCAATTCTTAGCATTCATTTCAATTCCAATTCAATTCCAATTCCAATACAGAAATGCAGTTTGTGTTAATTGACCAAAGGCACACTGCAAAAACTGTGTCTAGAGATTTTTTTGTCCTCGATTTGTAAACACATGTAAAATCTAAAGTCTAAACACAAATGTCAAACTTCAAAACATCAAGTGTTTAATATCTAAACACAAGGCATCAAATTACTAAGCATGTTTAGCATTTACATATGTTTACAAATCGAGGACAAGATGGTGTCTAGAATGGTGTTTAATATCTAGACACTGTTTTTCCAGTGCATGTTTTAAATTTCACTACCAATTTTATAACACTTGAGTCAGCAACACAAAGTCAAAATCAAGTGCACTACTTAATTGGTACAAAAGCATTTCAACAGAAGATACTTTATTGTTATGTTAACTCACTTTTCACATTCAAACAATGCGAGTGATCCTTGACCTCTGGGTCCTTTTTTATGAAACTTTGTAACTTCTTAGTTCTTAGGTGACTGACTTCCTAATATTTGTCTTAAGTTCTTGTCTACAATGCACATTATTTTCTAAACTTAAGGTGTGGGGTACGATCGATAATGGGACCCTGTCCCCACACTGACCTCAAAGATGTCAAAAATCAAGGTTTTGATACTATTAGATAGCTCCTAGGCCTACTTGTCTCCTGCTCCTAAGATTTTACACCCAGAATCCTTGTACTTTTGAAAAAGTGTGAAAAAAGCTGTCAAATATACAGGGTGATTTAAAATGAACTGTACCCAAATTCAAAAATAAAAATAAAATACTTACCGACATTTTAATAATTTGTGTTTGTAAGCTGTAACAGGATAGTATGTTTCCTAATATTGGTGAAAAATAATGTCTTTTCCTAAAATGGTTTTGAAGAAAAGTACATCTCTATAAAACACACCAATTTTGTTACTGCGGTAGAGAACACGGATAAACTTAGAATGTGTTGGTCTAAAAATAGGATGATAAATTGAAAATACGATATCTTCTGACTAAAACCACTTATTATCAAAATTCAAAATTTCTACTACAGAACACTTCATGATAGTTTTTTGATATGTACAATCTCCGCGAATATATATAAAAAATGGGTTAAGTTGGGTACAGTTCATTTTAAATCACCCTGTATAAGCATTTTCTTTAATGGTTTTCTCACAATTTGTTCAAATGTACAATGACTTTTGAACATAAAAATTAAGAGCTTGAGAAAAATATGGGCTTTATGATTAAATGTATGTAGTGCCAAAAGTTTGAGATCTTTGGCAAGTTGGGGGGTGTCTCATTATATCATCAGCTATTGGTGCTAAATTTTTAATGTGTGTCTCTTGTGTGAATAGACCTGGAAGTGTATCAGAATTCAGAACCGGGGAAAGGCACTTTTTACAGGTGGAATGATCTAGACATCTGCGTGTGAATTGAAATGCTGAATTGAAATCAAAGCTGAATTTCATTTCAATTCCACTTCATTCTTCATCACTCAACATGATTTCAATTCCAATCCAATTCAATTCTTCATTGCTCACGATGATTTCAATTCCAATCCAATTCAATTCATGCCCAGGCCCACTCATTTCAATTCCAATTCAATTCCAATGCATTGAAATGAAAATCGCCCAAAATTCATTTCAATTCAATTCGATTTCAATGCATTGAATTAACATTAGTTCCAAGGACTTTTTTCGTAGATTGTAGCTACATGATATAATATCAATTAAACTATCATTTTCTAGATCTAGCTATATATGATATGCATTAAATTTGTCTGACTATCAGATATCGCCGGTATTTTATAATATCTTATCTAAGTATCGCCATCTATATAAATCTAACTAACTGATATGTATCAAATTTGTCTAACTTTCGTTCTCAAAATCTAGCTAGACGATATGTATCATTTGTCTAACTATCGGATATATATCACAGATAAACAGATTAGATACAAATTTCCTTTGTCTTATCTAAATATCGCCATCTAAATCTAGCTAAATGATATGTATCAAATTTGTCAAACTATCGTTCTCAATATATACCTATATCATTTGTCTATCAGATATGTCGCCGATATTTTATTAAATGTCGATGCTAGTATCTAAATATCGTCATCTAAATCTAACTAGACGATATGTAGGCCTATCGTTTGTCTAACTATCAGATATATCGTCGATATTTCATAAAATGTACATGCTACTTTGTCTTATCTAAATATCATCATCGTTTTGTCTAACTATCAGATATATCTTAAAACTGTTTAATATGTACAACAACATCCAAAGTTTATGGTTAAAAAGACAAAACAACCGACGTTTCGGGAGCATAAAACATCCCTTTTACAAGGTAAAAACAAGTAGCACTAGTAACTAGCACTGCAAGATATTAAAACAAATAAGATTTATCGCCAATATTTCATAAAATTTCCATGCTACTTTGTCTTATCTAAATATCGCCATCTAAATCTAACTAGACGATATGTATCATTTGCCTAACTATCAGATATATCGCCGATATTTCATAAAATTTCCTTGCCCCTTTATCTTATGTAAATATCGTCATCTAAATCTAACTAGATGATATATATCAACTTTGTCTAACTATCGTTATCAAGATCTAGCTAGACGATATATCAAATTTGTCAACTATCAGATATATCGCCGATATTTATAAATTTTGTCTAGCTATCGCCGATATTGTCATAAATATCGTCATCTAAATCTAAGGGGCTATGCAATCTTGCCAAAAATCGCTTGCCCCCCGGCCCGCCAAACACCGCTTCCCCCCCCTCTCTGCCCGCCAAAAAAACTTCCCCCTTGCACAGGCCAAATTTTTGGGATCCCAATTTGCAAACATTAAATGGTCTATACATGTTGCGAGCGTAGCGAGCAGGAAAATTAACATATTTAAGGGGGTACTACACCCCTGCCCAATTTTGGGCCTATTTTTGCATTTTTCTCAATAATGATAGAGCATTGATAACAAGTAAGATATGTATATTATAGAGCAAGGACTATAACTACTGCACACAAAAAATTATTTCATCAGACAACAGTTGTGGAGTTACAGTCAAAAATGAGGGAAAACCAATATTTGATCAATAAATCAATAACTACTTGCCTTGAATTTTCAGTGCAGTAGTGGTAGTCCTTGCCCCTATAATATACATATCTTACTTGTCATCAAAGCTGTATAATTTTTGAGAAAAATGCAAAAATAAGCACAAATTGGGCAGGGGTGTAGTACCCCCTTAAGCGATTCCGTAACGGTTTTCCTAAGCCTTTTTAGAGCGTTTTATTTAAAAGGTGCCCCAAGAATGTGTGCCAAAATCGCTTGCCCCCCTCTCTCGGCTTGCCAAAATTGCTTGCCCCCCCCTTTCGGCTCGCCATAAATTTGTTGCCCCTCCCCAATTTTACCCTCCCCAGGGCTCATAATTATTGCACAACCCCTAACTAGACGATATGTATTGTTTGTCTAACTATCAGATATATCGCCGACATTTCATAAAGTTTCCATGCTACTTTGTTTTATTTAAATATCGTCATCTAAATCTAAGGGGCTGTGCAATAATTATGACCCCCCTGGGGTAAAATTTCAAGCAACTCGCCAAAAATCGCTTCCCCCCTCTCGGCCCGCGAAATATCGCCCCCCCTTTTGACCCGCCAAAAAATCTTTGCAAACATTAAATGGTCTATATACATGTTGCGGGCTCAAACTATTTCAGGGGTTTTACACCCCGGTTTTACGCCCAACGTGACACCGATCCAGGAGACCAGGCAGCAGCGTCTTATTTAGGGTTAAAGGCATCTGTTTCTGTGTTTGCATGTTTAGGGGTAATAATTGCATCTATTGTTTAGGGTTGGGGGAAAGACAACTACTATAGCAAATCGCGCTATACTTGTAGGGGTGCAAATTTCAATTTTAAATAACACGCTCTACAAAGGCTTGGGAAAACAGTACGGAAAGGCTTAATGCAAATGTTCCTGCTCGCTGCGCTCGCAACATATATCTAAACAAGAAATTGGGATCTCAAAAAAATGGCATGTATAAAGGGGGGGTCAAAGATTTTTCGGCAGGCTGAGAGGGGGAGGGCAAGCAATTTCTGGAGGGCCGAGAGGGGGCAAGCGATTTCTGGCACGCCATTTGAAATTTACCCCCTCCTGGCTCATAATTATTGCACAGCCCCTCAGGACGAGAGCGCAAATGCGTATATCAGAGGCAAGGGCTTGCAAGAGACACGTGGCCCTATTTTTTCTTGGGGAATGTCTCTCCTAAAAATCGCAATATAAGAAAATACTGCCCTGGGCATCTTCCTTTTAGCCCGAAAACACCGTTTTTGGGGAATTAGAGAAAAAAAATTCGCTTTGGGCGCTCTGGCCCATCAAATATGGATGGCGGAAACCTTCTAAATACGCCTAAGAATACGCCTAAGAATACGCCTAACCTTAGACGTCTAAGATGCAATCTTAGACGTCTAAGATGCATTCTTAGGCGTCTAAGATGCAATCTTAGGCGTCTAAGAAATTCGCGGTAGACTTAAATCAACGAATCACAGGACCAGAAATCCCAAACAACCAATCATCTTAGGCGTATTCAATTATTGACCAATGAAATCTTAGACGCCTAAGATTTTACACGCCTAAGAATTCTTACACGTCTAAGATTGATATTTTAGTGATGGACGGTATCACCAATGTGATTTTCTCTGAGGACTTGCAGCAAAATTGATTAATTGGTTTGATTTTATTTTCGTTGGTTTGGTGT
This sequence comes from Amphiura filiformis, assembly GCF_039555335.1. Lineage (NCBI taxonomy): Eukaryota > Metazoa > Echinodermata > Ophiuroidea > Amphilepidida > Amphiuridae > Amphiura > Amphiura filiformis. Next base: position 62,278,992 of record NC_092634.1, read on the forward strand.
GCTGTTTTGGTGTGGCTAGTAGTAGTCAGGTATTAATGTTGATGAGCATGATGACGGCGACGGCGACGATGATGATGATGATGATGATGATGATGATGATGATGATGATGAAAATTAATACACAAACAACAAAGAGGAACAAACATGCCTAGCATATATTTATATACCTCCATGATTCTATTTTTAACATAGAAAATTTGACCGCTTGTCTTCTTGCACTTTTGCAGACTGAAATTAAGGCCTGTAGCTGTTAATGTGACACTCTCCGTCGAGTTTTCGATAAATTCATTAATTTCTCAAAAAGTAAAAATAGCAGTTTAACAAATAATAGTTCAAATGAAAGCCATTATTGGGGGCATAATTATCGTATCATTAAAATAGGTCTGACACCAATTAAAACATGTGTTTTGATGTCCCAAGTTCATAGTAAAATATGCTCACGCTCTTTTTTACAGATGGCCTGGAATTTTATACTTCGGTTGCAGCGATTGCCCAAAAATAGGTGGTATGCTTATGAAAAGCGTTTCCGCTTGGAATGTAGATAGTTATTGTTGCTATTACTGTTCGCGATTTTAATTTATGCATTCTTTAGCCGACAATTTTCAATGCAATTTACACACTCAAAATGTCGCTCGCGTAAATACTGATATTTTAAACAGTATCCGTTTTTTAAACGAAACTACTGTCCACATTAGTTCCCAAGACTTTGATGAAAACATAGATACCAAATCAGACTGCATGTGACGAACAGATTTTAAACTAGAATTGAAAGAACCAGCGTATGCCCTATGAAAATGCTGTTTCGTAATAAATCGCGTTGTGATAAAAAGAGGGAATTTTAGACATCCTTTTGGCTGTTTTTTATACCAAGGAAATGCGTGACCTACCCCAAACTTCTCATGTAGCCTTGACTTAATGTCCGTGACTGTTTGATATTATTGAGTTTAGACGATTTGAACTATTTACTTACATTTAACCCGATGTTTGGCCAGAGAATGTTGTATTATATTCCAAAGATGGCGACAGCTACAGACTCACTTTAAACTAGTAAAAAGGACACGTTTCTGCTCAGATGTTTCAGAGTTTGAGACCATATATTCACGATTTTCCTATTACAATTCAAACCTATGACAAATTTGGCTGGTTTGCGATATGCGATTTTTCATCCTGATGTGGTAGTGATGTCAGTACAGTGAGCATTTAATTGGGCACAGCCAAATAATTACTAGCGTTCGGCCAAAGCGCTGGTGTACCCATGCACACGCTTAATACGCCACATAGATGCGCGAGCGAAACAGCTGCTTCAACGCGTTGACGTTGACTGCCACATCAGGGTGAAAAATGGTAGGCCTACATGTATGACTATAAAACCTCAAACACGCCCCTCGATAAAGGTTGGCAAATGAAGGAGGCGGCAGTTTAGCGAATATGCGAGTGCAAGCGCCGCCCTAACCGTGGAAGGTTTCCGCATACCGAATATAGGTTTATATCATGGCCTCTAGGCCTCATGGTTTATTTTTCGAAAAGAAAGCATAATCAATTGAGAAGGGAATGGATATTGCCATAATAATATCAAAGTTAATACTTGTCGTCCATAACAAGAAGGAATGCATCACGATTGTATAATATCCAGCTTTGGTATTTCATTTGATTACACTAAACATATGAAGCTTTATCTTTACTAGATTTATGCACTGAACATTTGCAGACCAGGCCTTCTACATGTAGTGAGCACCACATTAGATTGTGTTTACAAGAAATATTTATAAAATAAATAAATAACATGAATCCATATAAGATTTATATAGTGCACCAGAGGATACAAAGCGCTGTAATTTCGCTGCTACTAGTGAATTATCAGAATCAGATATCATCAACTATGCCGATTGTAGCCGATTAGATTGTAACATCCACTTATTATCTCAGCAGTTCCCCAAAGTCCATTGGATGAAGAAAGATGTGAGCGGTATGAATTAATAAGTGTCGCCTCCTAGAAGTATCTTAGATCACCAGCTTGGATGATAAAATATTATCTAGAAACAGGCATCTGTTTTTCAAGGTCTCCCTTTCATCTATTGACCTTAAAGAAAGGATTAAAATTATTGAATAGAGTCCATGACCTGACGCAACGCATTATTAATGAGTAGCTATTAGGGACAGTCATGATGTTATGGTTGAGCGAGCAACGTATGACCACAACACAGGTCAATGGCCTGATTGCGATCTGGCGGGTTTTTAAAAGCACAGTCCCTGAACTACGGTGTACCATGAGGGACATGCAAACTTAAAATAATTTTTCACAAACTCAAATATTTTTTTGCAAACTGAAATGATTTTCTACAAACTCAAATATTTTTTTTACAAACTTGAAATATTTTTTGCAAACTTTCGACTTTCACGAGAGAGCAAGACTCCCAGCGAGACTCAGGCTATCGAGATTGAGTCTATGCGCGATGAGATATGATTTTTTTTAAAGAAGGGTCTTAGACCGCTCGGCCACACGACTTGTTGGTATCCATCTTGAATTTTTTTTACATATAATCGCAACCTCAACATAGGCTTACCACGTGGCAAGCAAAGGCAGAAAACATACCATATTTTGGAATTTTATTTGCTTAAAACATTAATGTGTATTAACGCGGCTGTGTACTCTAGCCATTGTTTCTTTCTCAAAATTGAGTTTTTATGATATGTTTGTACCTTGTTATGTTTTTTATAAATACAAGGGTTTTTTTATGTTTGCACTTTGTTGTGTTTTTTATAAATAAAAGGAATGAAAATCCAGATTTGTAAACTCCAACTGCAATATTTTAAGGATTTTATTTCACTATTCCACTCGTGTTTGAAATTGAAAAGGAAAGAAAATCTTTGTTGTACCAGCAAGGTACACGCGCGCAACAACTCATCGCGTTGCGTATCGCGCAATTTGTTAACGCACAAATACGCGACGCTTATCTACATGCGCGGCGCATCTGATGGAAACACCACGGAAGCACTGATTTCACAAAAACCTAGTGGTCAAATGGCTCCGTTTTAGCTGATAAAATGTGGGTTTTTCAAGTTCTTTCCCCGATTTAAATATCAAGTTATGAATGGATTTCGCTCAAACTTCTCAAGGGGCTGTGGATTTACCCGATGATCACGTAATATAAGTTTCAAAAACGAAAACTGTCGCATTCTCCTGTGAGATTCGATGAAAGTGCAAAATGTGACCACTTTAAACTTCAACGGCCATTATTTCAATGTTCATTTTCTCGGTAAAATGACGATTTAGGTACACGATAACTCAATAAATACAGCATCTATAGGTAAGCAAATATGATCATCGTAAAAAGCATGATCGACTCAAGAAACAGTTTTCTCATTTTTTTATATTTTGGTCTATTTCCGATTTTGGGCATCATTTTGTGCAAATAGGCGTTTTGAATTTTAAAAGTTCATTTTGATGCCTTATATGGTCAATATCTCAAAAATAAGGCCAATATCAAAAAATAAAAAAACCGTTTTTGGAATGGAGCCTCAAGATTGAGCTAAAAACAAAATAAAATATTTTGGAAAGAGTGTTTTTTGGTTATGATGTACCTAACAAATATTGCCAAAAAAACTCACTTTTTGTGATTTTCTTCAAAATTGTTGTTTTACCCCAAATCTGTATTTGTATTAAGATTTATTGATGTCTTGCCTTCATAAAAATGTATACTTTTATATGTTTTGCGCGAATAATTACAAAGTTATTGCACTTTTACTACATGCATGTCTGAGAGTACACAGCCACCTTAATAGCGCCCAATTGTTGTTAAGGATGCTGTGTACTCTCAGACATGCATGTAGTAAAAGTGCAATAACTTTGTAATTATTCGCACAAGACATATAAAAGTATACATTTGTATGAAGGCAAGACATCAATAAATATTTGGGGTAAAACAACAATTCTGAAAAAATCACAAAAAAGTGAATTTTTGCAATATTTGTTAGGTACATCATAAAAAAACACTCTTTCCAAAATATTTTATTTTGTTTTTAGCTCAACTTGAGGCTCCATTCCAAAAACGGGGTTTTTTATATTTGTTTTTATATCAATTGGCCTTATATTTTGAGATATTGACCATATAAGACATCAAATTGAACTTTTTAAAATTCACAAACGCCTATTTGCACAAAATGATGCCTAAAATCGGAAATAGACCAAAATATAAAAAAATGAGAAAACCGTTTCTTGAGTCAATCGTGCTTTTTACGATGATCATATTGGCTTACCTATAGATGCTGTATTTATTGAGTTATCGTACCTAAATCGTCATTTTACCGAGAAAATGAACATTGAAATAATGGCCGTTGAAGTTTAAAGTGGTCACATTTTGCACTTTCATCGAATTTCACAGGGGAATAGGGCAGTTTTCGTTTTTTGTACCTTATATTACGTGAACATCGGGTAAATCCACAGCCTCTTGAGAAGTTTGAGCGAAATCCATTCATAACTTGATATTTAAATCGGGGAAAGAACTTGAAAAAACCCACATTTTATCAGCTAAAACGGAGCCATTTGACCACTAGGTTTTTGTGAAATCAGTGCTTCCGTGGTGTTTCCATAAGATGCGCCGCGCATGTAAGCGTCGCGTATGCGTAGCGTATTTGTGCGTTAACAAATTGCGCGATACGCAACGCGATGCGTTGTTGGGCGCGTGTACCCTGCTGGTTCAACAAAGATTTTCTTTCCTTTTCAATTTCAAACACGAGTGGAATAGTGAAATAAAATCCTTAAAATATTGCAGTTGGAGTTTACAAATCTGGATTTTCATTCCTTTAAAAATAAAAAACATAACAAAGTGCAAACATAAAAAAACCCCTCAATTTTGCGAAAGAAACAATGTCTAGAGTACACAGCCGCGTTAAGAGGCGCACCATTTAATTTCCAGGGGTCATGGGAGTTTTTTAAAGAAAAAAAAACTTCGGCCACTAGTGAGACGAAAAAACAACTTCGCCCACTAGTGAGATGGAAATTTTTGTTGCCTCACTGGTGAGTAAAACAAATTTCTCCCACCCAACTTTGTATAAAGGTATACATTATAATTGAAAAATAAATAAATAAATAAAAAAAGGCGGTGAAAATAAATCCTCCCTTTGGAGGCGATAAAAAAAACAAAAAAAAAATTCTGCCTGACCCAAACTCCCATGCACCCCTGAGAATCTAATGGTGCGTCCCCTGCGTGATCTAAATACAGAAATCCGACAATAAATGGGCCTCTACATGCACAATAAATTATATTAAAGTTTGCAACAACAAAAATTAAAGTTTGTAATAATTATTCGAGTTTGTAAAAAATCATTTGAGTTTGTAAAAAATTATCAAAGTTTGCAAAAATTATTTTAAGGTAGCATGTTCCTCATGGTACACCGTACTGAACATAACATATCCGTGGGCATATGACCGAAATTGCCTAGCAGTCTATAGTGTGATTAGAACATTATTGTCTGGTGATCATTATAAACACAGCCAAAAAAGAAAGTCTCCAGTAGTGCCATCCCCATTTAATCAGATTCGGATGAGTTTATGGCAAAATAATTTATACAATAATTTTCTATACACCTTCCTGCGAAGATTGATACCAAATTTGATATCAAAAGTTTAATCATCATGAGCAAAGGAGCCGTTGTTTGGAAATTCGTGCAATTTTAAAAATGACAAATTACGAATTGACCACGCAAAAATCAATGCATGGTATCAGCTTATTATGTGGCCTGAAGCATGCCCGTACAGGAATCATTGTACACTTGCCTGCGCACAATTGAAAGAGCGGGGTATTTGATTTGCATTTTGACATGCATGGGCAAACCTTTAACCTGCCGGCCTATTCAGGCGACGTAATTCTTGACACTCACGCTAGCTCTGCTACGTGATACAATTCCCTATGTCATTTTTAAAATTGCATGAATTTCCAAACAAATGTTTCTATGCTCACGATGATAAAACTTTTGATATTAAATTTGGTATCAATCTTCGAAGGAGAGTGTATAGAAAATTATTATATAAATTATTTTGCCATAAACTCATCAGAATCTGATTAAATGGGGATGGAACTACTGGAGACTTTCTTTTTTGGCTGTGTTTAGTATGATCAGTACGAAAAATCCAGATTTTCAAAAATTAAAAGAACCACTTTTTAGCGGCTTTACACAGCTGAAGTAATGAAAGGGTTGAAAGACTACAATATTATGGCATAAACAAGAATATGTTCGATTGGTCTTTATTCCTATAGGCTGAACCCTTAAGCATATCTGATCTCTTCAATTATAAAAGACGATTTGGCCTTGGCGAAAATATGTCACACGCTGTTCGAATTATAAAGACATAGTTGGTTGACCTTATAATGTGTGTGCAGTAATAACTTGACCTCTGAACGTATTGGATATAAACGCATCATAACCTACACCGTCAGGTTAACTTTCTTGTTGAATGGATGTATCGAGGTCTCTTAACTGTGTATTTTGGCTCATTCATAGCATACGTGTTAAGAAAAAACATACATGAAAAGTGAGCAGGGTGACACCATAGACACGTGCTCTTTGTGGCATTACAAGTAACACGAGTGGCAAACATTAATGTTTCATATTGCTTGCAACCCCCTCCGGGCCTCTCCCCAATCAACGTTGGAGCCAATACTAGTCCGTTCCTATCTCAGTATCAAAACAACATTGACTGGGTGGGTGCGGGGGGGGGTGAAAATTTCATACTAAATTTAATCCCTCATCACTGCCATCATCATCACCACCACGACTCTAATAATCATCTGACATCATTTGTATTATCCATCGTCATCAACAACAACAACAACAACAACGCCAACACCAACACCAACACCAACAACAAATCTTACATCAGAAAAACAAAATATTTAAAACAAATTAAAAGTTTTATCAGTTTGCAACAACAACATCAACTGCTAGATTATGTTCAAATGAAAAAAACCTATTATGTAAAAATACATTGTTCCGCCTGAATTGTCAAAAAGTGGCTGAAAAGAACAAAACAATGGGCCATTGTGCCGAAAGGTGGGAGAACATGTACCCTATCCCCCTCCCACCCCATCACCCCTTTCTCTTTGGGATTCAGGGCGCGGGTGGCTATGGAGAGAAAAGGAGTTTATTAAAAACACACCACCCAGCCATTGTTCGAAATATTCTCACAGCGTCCGTTGTACGTTTTGATCGAATTTGCGATACCTTCCATCACTAGTCACGGTCAAATGGTCAATCTTAGACGTGTAAGAATTCTTAGGCGTGTAAAATCTTAGGCGTCTAAGATTTCATTGGTCAATAATTGAATACGCCTAAGATGATTGGTTGTTTGGGATTTCTAGTCCTGTGATTCGTTGATTTAAGTCTACCGCGAATTTCTTAGACGCCTAAGATTGCATCTTAGACGCCTAAGAATGCATCTTAGACGTCTAAGATTGCATCTTAGACGTCTAAGGTTAGGTGTATTCTTAGGCGTATTCTTAGGCGTATTTTGAAGGTTTCCGCCATCCATAATCAAATACGGAATTGAACTACATTTTGGGCTAACAAAGTCTGGCAAAACAATTCCATGACACCGGCACAAAATATATATGTTTGTCCTCCATAAATGTCAATGCTTCAGCCGTCAAGGGCCTTATATTATTATATGAGGCAACTTGTCAGGACGAAATCGACAAAAACACACTCTGGACCTCTTCTTTTAGACCCATTTGACAAAAATTATGGATAAATTATGGTGAACATTTTAGCTAAATATAATTGTCAACATTCAATAATATTTATGTTACAATGTTTTTGGATTTTGTGTGTTCTGGGTTCCCATATTAAATAAATTCATTTAACTTGAATGACTAAATACAGTTAACATTAATGTGATTTCAATGTTGTGTTGAATTCATGTTGTGTATTCATTTGCTTTCAATATAGGCCTATTTATTTGCTTTATGTTTCTGCTTCAACAGGAGCCTCGGGTCAATCCCCAGAGCCGGGTGATGTGCGACTTGAAGATGGAGATAACGATCGTGTTGGTAGACTGGAGTTTTATGTTCAGAGTCAATGGGCGACGGTATGCGACAACGGATTTGGACACGATGAGGCTGAAGTGATCTGTCGACAACTTGGCCATTCTACCGACCATGCTACACCTGTATATGATGGTCCATGGTCAGATGGTACAGGACTGATTGCAAATATAACGAACTGTCCTGCTTCTGGCAATACAGTCGACGATTGTAACTATGATGGGGATGATTCAATACTTAGTTCATCAGCAGGAGATTCCACCAAGACGACACAGTGCTATCACTACGAAGATGTCGGGGTGCATTGCATAGAAGGTGAGTGTTATCATAATGCAAAGCGGCGCACCGTTTGATTTCCAGGGAGGGCCGTTAAAATAAAACCTTCGGCCACACTAAGTGAGATAAAAAAATCGCCCATGCACTGATGAGTAAACACGGTTGTTTGATATGATCATTCATTAATTTTTAAGGCCAAAGAAAAAAAAAAAAAAAGGTTTGTCTCCAAGCCCGCGCGCTAATTTGTAAAAAAAAAAATGCAGATTTTTTTCAACGAACTTTTTTGAATTTTTTTCCGGAAAAATTCAGCGAAAATACATATTGTGTATAATTTTTAAACGAAATAGCCTATGCAAGATCTAAATTGAATAGATCTTTAAATTTTAAATATGAATTATTTATGAGGTTACAAAAGATATGAATTCTAAATCTGCTTACACTTATAAATGTAGAGCGTGAAGTATAAATGCGCAATATTTCGTTTTAAGACGCGTCTTGGTATTAGTGGGTAGGCCATACTTTAAGGGGGGTCGATCTTTTGTGCGTAATTATAGAGGGCCAGGGGATTCACTCTATCATTAAAAAAGTTATTTGAAGAAGTCAAAGAGCCCTAGGAATAAAAACTGTAGTGTAATTCACGCCAGATACAATTTCTTTATACGACAAAAATTAATGTTTGTAATCGATCAAAAAACAAACGTTTTATATCAATTTGAAATTTAGCCTGAATCCGTAAATATGGTACCTCTCGCCCTTTTTTTAGGTCAAGGCTATTTTTACCATTATGCAGCGAACCATTGTTGAAGCTATTTCATATACATGTACAAAACATTCTAGAGAAAGAATGAGGACATATAGTGTTGAAATATCTTTTGTTATTTCGAATGATAATGTCATGAAGTCGTAAATTTTAAGGTCAAATTCCTAAAACCAAAACAAAACATTGCGACGCAGATAATTCCCGACTTACGCAATTTCATCATCACATCAGTGTCTTTATTATTTGTTTGAAACCTTTCCCAAACGTTCGTGCTATTTATGCATAAAACGGCTAATCTATCTTTACAAAACGCGTCTTTTTTTTAGTAAACAAAAGGCTAAAGATGGCATTATGAGATTTATCTTTTATCATTACACTCCTCCGCTCAACTGCCACGGTGGCCGAGTGGTAAAGCGCTAGACGCATAATCGAAGGAAGTTGAGAATCGCTGGTTCGAGTCCCAACGAAGCCTGTGGAAACTTTTTTTCTTCAAAATTCATGATCGCATTCCGAAATGAGTCACTTGTCGGTAAATCTTGTATCGTATCCTTAATAATGGGATATTTGGCAGAAAGATAGGATTTGTGATAGTGCAAGTAAGGTAGCCTACACATGGTAAGGGACCGTTCACAAACACTTGTTAGGTGGGGGCTGAAGCAAAAAGGGGCCTGAAATTTTGAGATCTCGAAAGGGTGGGCGAAAAAAATTCGTGATGGAATTTTTTTGCATCAGACCCCCCTAACAAGTGTTTGTGAACGGTCCCTAAATGTGACTACAAATTTCTTTTCCTTCAGACAGCGATCCAATACCAGAATTACGGCTAGTCGGTGGAACCAGTACTTATTCAGGACGTGTTGAAATCAATCTATTTGGTTCTTGGGGAACCATCTGCCACAATGGACATTTCTGGTATGAGGATGCCAAGGTAGTCTGCCGCCATTTGGGATTGCCACATACATACGCACGTGCAGTGAAAAACGTGTTTCCTGGCGGCAGTGGAAGTATTATCTATTCCGATTTACAATGCAATGGAGACGAAGAGAGAATCGACTTCTGTCAACACATTGAGTATCCCGTATCAGGCTGCAGTCACTCGGATGACGTAGGAGTCCTTTGCTCAAATCATGGTAAGTTACACTGCTATGTAGTATTAAAGAAACGGAAGGTGACCGGCAAATGTGTGATTAATCGTACTGGAATTTAGAACCAAACTCCTCAACAAAAGTTTGGAAAGTGTTTCAAGCATCTATATCTCAGATTATTTGTGACATGTTCATATCATATTGCATATCAATGGATAGCGACATTACTCCCCTTTACAATGACACCACATTTGAAACAATCGCGTTTTTCACGGCTGAGTACACATCTTGTGAATGTAGTGGGGTCTCAAACAGAATGTGCCAAATTGACCATTATTCTGTGCTCACTAGTCACTAACCTCAATATAGCGGTTGGAAAAATCATACCCAGCCAGAACAGCCATCACCTCCTTCTGGTGTTGCCTACCAGCCTGGTCACACATTGCTGAGGGATGGCCTTCCATTCTTCAACCAGGATTTGTCACAGGTCATTCGATGTGGTTGGTTGCATTGGCTACTCTGGCATATGCACAACACGACCCAGCTGGTCCCACAGGTATTCAATTGGGTTGAGGTCTGGGCTGATGGCAACCCATTCCATTCTCTCTACTTCCATATTATGTTGGTAGTCGTTGACTACCCTGGCTCTGTGGGGGTGACCTTGGCATCTGGGAGGATTCCATTAGGTTCCTTATTGTGAAGATATGGAATTGCAGCTTCAAGTGGTGCCCAGAATAATGGTCAATTTGGCACATTCTGTTTGAGACCCAACTACATTCACAAGACGTGTATTCAGGCGTGAAAAAAGTGATTGTTTCAAATGTGGTGTTATTGTAAAGAGGAGTAATGTCGCTATCTATTGCTCTAGATAATTTCGGCGCGGGAATTTTGAATATGGCTGTTTTTATTCGTTTGTATGGTTAATATGAGTTTGTTTTAATTAAAGCCATGTGATTCGTGCATGATAATTATTTTTCTAAACATATAAGTCATAATGTTGTGATTGCCGGACACCTCCTTTAAAAGAAAAAGAAATAAGACAATCTATACATGTGACATGACATATCCCCGCCCTCTGATACGAATCTGAAAAGGGGCTAGAAATGGAGCGGAGTTTTTAGATAACTGGATTTTCTAGGTAATTTGGGTTACAATGTACTCAAGTACTCAAGGGTAGGTCAAACAGCCTTTTAAAAAAGGGTGATGTTTAATAGAAATTCTTAGGGGGCTGGCATTTTCTTCGGTAGGGGGGTGGTCTCAAATATGTCGGTGACCACCGAGTCAATTTTTAGACCCCCCCATCGCGGGCAAAAATGTTTTACGACCCCCCCACTATCTTGGGTCCAAAATTACCGTTTGGAGTTATTACTCATTGTTGGAGTCATACCGGTAGTGTTCCAGCCGAATTGTAAAGTGCGCACATTTTGTTGATTTGCAGGTTGAGATTACAAAATTGAATTACTCATCAGCGCAAATTTTTTTGAATGTACATGCCTTCTCGTACATTTACCCCCCGGAATTGAACCCTCAATTCGATATGTCTGATGTGCTCTCATGTCCCACAAAAAATACTGTCGAAACGCTCAAAACGCTCATTCCAGATCCCTTAAATCGAGCAAGGTAATTTCATAGTACCGGGTCACATAAGAGGGCACTATTCGAAAAGGCCGTATGTATACCTGAGTGGGAATCGTGCGTGTTCGATTTTAGTGCAGCGTATAGGCTACCGTCATAATTTTAAAACTAAACCATATGTGGGTCAATTTATTTTTTCAATAGATGCACTATCTAATTCTCAATTTTTATGACACCTCATTGAATGCAATGTGACCTCAAGAAGTAAAGTTATAAGCATTTGATTAGACGAAGGTTCAGTTTTAAAATTGGCAAATTGACCTATAGCGTATAGCGAATACGGATACCGTATACCGTATTCTACAGTATACTTCGTGCCGGTAAGTCGTCTTTCACCCAGTAATTTGGCTCACTTTAGTTAAGTTCTGGGTGTCGAATCAGGCATACTTCAATATTATCGTGCACGCCAGTAGGCCTACTGAAAATACATGTCCATAAGTGCAATTTGGACCCACAAAAATCAATTTGGACCCACATTTTAACTAAATGGGATCTGAATGGGTCCAGCATTATCCAGGTTATTTGAGAGCAAACTGTGAAAAATGGAGAGCAATACACGTAGGCCTACATCATGTATGCATCGAATGCAAAAATGTTCAGACGAAGCCCGGGATGCAAAGTATGTTTTGATGTATTCCTTTGTCCGACTTCTTGCATGCAGATCCAATAGATGCAGTCTTGTAGTAATATTGATGTGAACGAGTAATCTTGTTGACTTTCAACAAGCAGTGTATAGGATAAACTTCTGAAGAGAAAAACACTGAAATAAAGTCATTCCAGACATAAAAGATGAAAATGAGTAACATGATCGATTATTTGTGTCACGATTAACACTTTTATTCAGTCATTTACACAAAATATCGGTTAATAGAGTTTTGGTTAAAACGCCATTTAGGGGGGTGATTTTGGTTAATCACGCCGTTAAGGGTAGCATATTAAACGGCACTCAATACGCCACTTAGGGTCCAGTATTGGAATTGATTAACAAGCATGAGTAGCTCCATTATATGTGAGTGCCCCCCCCCCCCCCGCCCACCGGGCCCCCAGCTCATCATGGCCGCCCGGTTCACCTAAGGCTGTCGGTACACGAAGGGCGTTTGAGAATAAAAATGAGGGGCAACAATAAACACTTTGTGCACTGGTTTTAAAACTTGGATAACCTTTTCACGTTATCACAATGAATGATATTAATATAATAGTAAAAGCGCGTTGTGAAATATTTGGAGAATTTTGCTCTGCCCCCCCCCCCCCACCACACACACACACTCACACTTATTAGGGAACAACAAATCAATCTATTTTGCCTTTAGGTCTATTTTTGCAGGACCATCTTCAAACATACGACGGTGAGAATATTGCCTGGAAGCACAATCCCAGTTCCATTCTTCCAATTTTCCGTATCCAAGAGGGAGCCGTTATTAAAATCGTATGTCCATCGATTCGTGCAGGAGGTCTGAATACCCTAAATGACGACCACGTGGACATCGAATGGCATCTAGGGGGAAAAGAAATCTCGAGTGATAACCATAATGGTATTGCCCTCCAAGAGAAGGTTCAGATGTATCAATCCAACGGGTTAGGATTTAATGGTAGAAAAGGCAAGCGTCTTGCATCAATGGTTTACACCGCTCGAAAGGAAGACAACATGAAGGTATTAGACTGCCAGGCTATAGACGAAGATCCCTATGACTCCGTGACGGCCAGTTCCTCCTTCACTAGGGGAATGACTCTGCTTGTCTTACGTAAGTACCAACAAGCTTATTAACCCTTCAGGCCATATACCAAGAAAAGCTGTAAACAAGAAGACCACTGCGCATGCATGCATACCACGTGTTTCCATCACACAAAAACACTATTATAGTCATATATACGCACGGAATCGCTGGCCGACCCAGCGAAACCCCCGTGGCAAGAGGTCATTGATCCCTCCCAAGTTGTGTTCGGCACACTAGGAGTTCCAGGGTCAATACCCGGGTGACCAAAGGACCTCTTTTGTTCATGTTATCCTTTTTCGTTACTTTCCTTCCGATAGTAAAAAAAATCCACTTTTCTTTGCGGCAAATAGCAAAACAAAGTTGGTGGTTATAGCAATATATACCGTCATAAGAATTATATTTTACACATGATTAGCTTTAATTCGATACCAACCTTTATATCTGAATTACGGTATTTCATTTTCAAAACGCGATTCAAAACGCGTCTTACTGTGTATTTCAATGGCGCGTGTAATGGTGGTGCACGCGCTTTCTCTACCTCTGACAACATGGGAGTATTCCCGGGTACCCAAGTATTAATAAAACATATTTGGGACCGTCAAGTAGTCTTTTTTGGTTCGGGAAACTACATCACTTGCAATGTTTGTAGGCGTGAAATTGCCGATGCGAAGGGTAATATAAAGTCTGCACAAAAAATAACGCAGCTGTTACAAATACGCATATAGCTTCAGAGCTAATATTTTGTTTCCACAATATTTCTACATAGAAAGAAGGATGATTTATTTACGCGCATTTTGATATCGTTAACGCTGTAGTGCAGGGCGGTATAGTCAAAATTGTATTCATCTATTGCTATGGTAATTAATCCGATTATGACGTCACTTCTACGGCGTATAGACCAATACAAACGCCACTAACAACCCAGGTCACGACTACGGGCAGGAAGTCTGAGCCCAAAGTACATGCCCTTATATTCAGGATTCTGATCATCTCGGTATTTCAATTATCATAATCAAACATATGTTTGTCAGCGTGTGTCCTAATATCAAATAAAGCGTTCATCTTATGTTATATTTCAGCCGCTCCAGCACCACAGCACTTCAGAACTACCGTTTTGCCAGATTATATTTGGATTGGAGGTTTTGTTGGCGAGATACACATTCCCATTTCCGATTACTATAACTCCTGGAAGATGGTGCTCCAGTTCCCCAAGAAAGTCTTCCGACTATATGTAAGATAAGGCGTTTTCATTCCTATAGTTTCAGCTGTAGTGACAACACGTCATAGGTAGTAGGGTGGTAAAGGGGCATATGTTCATGATGTTGTTAGGAGGTAGTCAGAGCTCTGGGAGGTAGTTATCTAACAAGGAGACCACTGCGCATGCATGCATCCCACGTGTTGCCATTGCGCAATTAGCCTAAGGCATATACGCACGGAATCGTCATTTTGTTACAAGGTGGCAATTGTTATAAAAATGAGTTAAGCAAAAAAAAAAAAAAATGACTTGGGCAATTTGGTTCTGAGGGTGACGATCAGTGTTGTATGTCTCGAAGCCTGGTCTTGGTCTCGGCCTCGGTCTCGGCCTTACTGGTCTCGAGGTCTCGTCCGAGACCGGGTTCGAGACCGGCAAAATAACACCATTCTGGTTACCTGGTTACCTGGCAGCAATAATTCTCCTCATACAGTTTTCATCAATTAAATCAATCTTACATCAAGACCTACTCATTTATTTCCAATTAGGTCCAATTAGTAGGAGACCAGGGCAAAGTGGACCAAAACATTTTTGTCCAGCCCAAACAGGATTACAAAGCGAGGCATGGCAAAACTTTAGGTATAATCTTACCTTAGGCTGCGTTCACATAGAAGTATACGGTAATACGGTATTCGCTATACGAAATACGCTCATTCGATCAGGCTGAGTTCATATAGGAGTATACTATGTGAACTCGGCCTGATCGAATGAGCGTATTTCGTATAGCGAATAGCGAGTATGTCAGTTACCCATTTTCTTCGTCTTATCAAATGCTTGTAACTTTACTTCTTGAGGTCACATTGCATTCAATGAGGTGTCATAATGTGCAGAATTAGATAGTGCATCTATTAAAAAAATGAATTTACCCACATATGGTTTAGGTTTTTAAAATTTGGACGGTATACGCTGCACTAAAATCGCACACGTGCGATTCCCACTATACTATACTGAACGCAGGTATACGGCCTTTTCGAATAGCTCTTATGTGACCCGGTACTATGAAATTACCTTGCTTGAATTAAGCTATACGCGTGCACCTACAAAACGTGCATCGTATACCCGAATAGTATACTTCTATGCGATCGTAGCCTTATGTGACCCGGTACTATGAAATTGCCTTGCTCGATTTAAGCTATACGCGTACACCTGCAAAACGTGCACCGTACACCCGAATAGTATACTTCTATGTGAACGCAACCTTAGGACTGCAACTACAAATGACATAATAAAGTTGATCAAAAACCCAGTTTGTTTAAATGGTGTGAACTTGAAAAAGTCCGTTCCGCTTTGCCCCAGGGTTTGGGGGCTATGGAAAAGTGAAACGTGGAGGGGGCGTTACAGAAATGCATTCCCTTCAGGTGTGTCTTCATTGCCAACACCACTTAGGGCCTACCTCCTGGTACATCAGTATGCTATGGCCGGATACATTTGTATTACATAGTTCTGAGTGGGGTCTGTTTCTGGCGTTCCACTTTGTCCCATCCACGTTGGACTATTATCCACTTTGCCCCGGTCCACTTTGCCCCGACCAAGTGGGATTTCTCCCAACATACATCACTATCATGTATGCTACCCATGTTACCATGCATCTATCATTAATATGACTATCGAAGTAATTCAGCAAAAGCAGTGCTTTGGCAGATAATAATATTATTGGGTTAAACATATGTTTTCTGTAAAAAGCACACATACCTGACTCACTCGAATGCCCCCTGTCACAAACAATGCAGGATCTAGCCGTGTTCTAAATACACGAACTTGGAGATTGAGGGCAGCATATGCATAAGTTAATGGGGTGTTTCGTTTTGCCCCGTGGTTCATTTTGCCCCAGTCTCCCCTTAGTTAGGTAAAAAAAACCTCAATTCCGTGACCATTCTCTGGCTAGTAAGGTTTGACGATTGATTTAACTTCTATAGCCCCCATGTCCCTCGCGAAAATCACGGCATTTTTCGCTAGAGTCCAAAATGGCCGCCGCCACAATTTTGAAAAAATTAAGTTTTGAACCAGAGCACCTATAATCATGTACAAACACACTTGTTCGGGTATGTCCAGCACAAGGATTCCGATTCTGACATTAGTTTGACATTACAGCATCATTTTCACCCAGAAGTCCAAGATGGTCGCCGGCACCATCTTGAAAAATTTAGTTTTGAACCAGAGGACCTAAAATCGTGTACAAAGACACTTTTTTGGATAAGTCGACCACAAGGATTTCAAATCTGACATTACTTTGACATTACGACCTCATTTTTACCCAGAAATCCAAAATAAGTTTTGAACCAGAGTACCTAAAATCGTGTACAAAGACACTTTTTCGGGTAAATCGACCCCAAGAAATCCGAATCTGACATTAATTTGACGTTATAACATTTTTTTTTTGCCCAGAAATCCAAGATGGCCCCCATTTGGTAGAGCGTAAATGTAATTTTTGAATGGGAGCACCTAGGATCATAAATAAACTCCCTTTTTTTTGGCTAATTATAAAATAGTAATGGATATGGAAGCATAGGTATGTCATTTCAGCTTTATATTGGGTTTACGTCCCCTATCTGGGGTTTAGATTGCTCTATCTGCGGTTTACGTCCCTTATCTATGGATAAGGCACCTTATCTGGGGTTTAGATGCCTTATCTGGGGTTTACGCTCCTTATCTGATGGAAGGCGCCTAATCTGAGGGTTAGACTGCCTTATCTGGGTTTACGTCCCTTAGCTGGGGTTAAGGCGCCTTATATGGGGTTTAGATGCCTTATCTGGGGTTTAGACTGTGTTATCCTAGGTTTACGTCCCTCATCTAAAGTTAAGGCGCCTTATCTGGGGTTATATCGATCAAGATACTTGTAGCAATGCAATGCGAGCACTTGTTCTCTCCAAATTAGACTACGCTAATGCGCTTCTATCTGGTTGCAGGTCTACCGATATTGCTCGTCTCCAGCGCTTACAGAACAGAGCTGCTCGCATTGTATTCCAAGTCCCTCGCCGCTTATACTCGTCATCCGAGCTTCTTGACTCCCTCCACTGGCTACCCATCGAAAAACGCATCAAGTTAAAGATCCTCTTATACATCTACAAGTCACTGAATGATCTGTCACCAATATACCTGTCTGATTGTTTGACGATCTATATCCCAACCAGAGAGGGTTTACGCTCGGCGTTAGACGCAACTCGTCTAGTTGTCCCCAGGAGCAACAGATTAATTGGTGATAGGTCTTTCAGTGTACAGGGACCCAAACTGTGGAACAATATCCCTTTAAACATCAGAGTTTCCCCCACTGTAGATAGTTTCAAGAGTAACCTTAAAACTCACTTGTTCTGATTGTTGCTGTTTTTAAGCCTTTTTTCAGGTATTATGTTTTTGTATATTTTTTGTATCTTTGTAAAGTGCTTTGATCAGGTTGGAAAAGCGCTATATTAAGTGCTGTTATTATTATTATCTAGAGTTAAGGCACCTTACGTGGCGTTTAGATGCCTTATCTGGGGGGTGGTATGTTCCTTATTTAGGGTTAAGGCGCCTTATTTGGGGTTGGATATACCCGAAAAAGTGTCTCTGTGCATGATTATAGGTGCTCTGGTTTAAAACTTATTGGCATAATATTATAGTGTGGGTAAAAATACACATTTTGGTGGTTGTTTGACCTTCATACTACCTTCCCTTCCAGAGGTATCGCATATTTCCCGTTTGGGAAATCTTAGGGAATTACCGGAAATCTGAACTTAAAATGAATATAGAATTGTTTTGTTTTAATTTTTTGATGTATAATGGTAGCCTGGAATGTTCTTTACCTATTAAAACCAAAAGGAACTGTCTTGGGGTCACTATGTTTGAAAAAATCATTTTAATTAACAAAAGGTGTAGCTTCGGAAATACCCAAAAAATGCCATTTTCTCGAATTTAATTAAAAATCATAATTAAAAAAGTAAATGAGATATTTCAATTTTTCTTTTTGATTTTCAAAGCATTAGTCAAGTTACATAAAGTAGTGCAAACAAATGGGCTCAAATTTGATTGCAAAGGTGGTTTCTAGAATTATTTGTTGCAAAACCCCTTACATCCACAAAAGGTGCGATATAAAAGAAATAATAAAATAAATAGGAAGGCTTGAAAATTGTACCAAACCTATTCTTTTAGCTTCTATTCATCAACACTTTATCCAAACCCAAATTGAATCAAATCGAACAAATAATACTTGCACAATTAAAAAAGCTGTTTTTCTCAAAAAGTCAAAAGTGGATGTAAGGGGTTTTGCAACAAAGCTCTTCATTTATTGTGGGACATTAGAGCACATCAGACATATCGAATTGCATTCTGAATACGAAGAATGTCTTTCTGATGTCAAATTAATTTCATTTTTTGAAATTCACGATATAATACAAATTATATGACAAATGTGAGTGGACACGTCGAATGAGCCGTAAACTCGGCAAACTGCATTCTGAGTTATAGTGTAAAATGTATGTGACGGTCGTATTCATAGGTATCTCAATTCGTTGCGACAAGTGTCTGATCAACCACCGTTTAAACCAATCAATAATCCTATTGCTAAAGAGGATAATAAGCTTCTATCTATTTCTATAGAATAGTTCTTGTCTTTGTTTGCTTTGGCTAAATCCTGTTCAAGTGGTAGATAACAAAGCATTGCATTTTGTCTAGGTATGTATAACCAACAATTAACAATGAGAGGACATTCCTGATCCTCGTTGACTTGGGGATGATTTGTAATGACCTCCAATTATGTCTGTTTCATATTTATTACCAGAAATGTGGAAAAAGAGTCACACGTAGAACCGAAAAAGGTATAATTTTGTTCAAGGAAAAAAGTTCAACAAACCATAAACCCGCTTCTGGATATCATTTGAAGTCAAATGATATACCATTTAAAGCTTACGATATATATTTTCTAAACACGAAATAAAACAAAAATTGACCGGGGCCGAATTTACGGCTGATTTGCCGTGTCCAATCACAAATTATTAAAATTTGATATTTTTCACATTTTTGATAACAAAGTAAATTTTATAAATCTAATGATATTCTTAAAGTGTATGTAGCTGGGAGGAAAAGCCGACGATCAATTGAAAATTTTGACCTTTCATATTGAAGATATGGATTTTTCCCCAAAAGACCTAATTTTTTGGTGTTTTGGGAAAAAATCCATATCTTCAATACGAAAGGTCAAAATTTTCAATTGATCGTCGGCTTTTCATCCCACCTACCGTACACTTTAAGTATAAATCATCAAATTTATAAGTTTACTTCGAGTACTGTTAAATATCAAAAATATCAATTTTCAAAAAATCATTATTTGATATCAGAAGGACATTCAGAATGCAATTCGATATGTCTGATGTGCTCTAATGTCCCACAATAAATACTGTCCAAACGTTCATACCCCATCCCTTAACACGGTTTGGAAATAAGCTCTTCATATACTACTACATGTAATGCGATTTATTTTGTCTTATATAATTTATGCAAATTTGTTCAAAAATTGGGCGAGGGGCTATCTTTAGCAGAATAAATTATTATTGGAGACACATTTTGAATACATTCGCAGAACTCAATGAGCATAATTTGAATGTTTCCCCCTTATTTTAGTATGATTTAGCCTATCATTATGATAATTATGATATGATTTATCATATTACAATCACATTATATATAGGACCAACCGTTATTATTATTACTGTTATTATTGTTATTATTGTTATTATTGTTATTATTGTTATTATTGTTATTATTGTTATCATTATTGTTGTAATGTATCATGTATTACACTATTCTAGTCATTTATACGTTGTTCCGGGTTTTTTTCCTTTTTTAATTTAATTACTATTAATACAGGGTGGTAACTTCAACATAGCCCCCGAACCATGTTTACATCATGGATCATGCAGCAAGAGTAAATACATTTGGATCATCTACAATACCTACGAAAATCGCGTGCTCAGCCCTATTAAAGATCTGCACTTGAGATTTGTCGCGGATGTGTCCAAAAGATACGCACTGGTCGTGGTCGTGGTCGTGGTCTTGAGGCCGATGTCACCTTCTATGGCTATAACAAAGTCTTCGGCTCTGATTACAAGCCTATTTTGTCGTCAGTAAATAGATAAAACTCGTCGGTAAAATAGTGTTAGCATCAAGAAAAAAGGGTGTAACAACACTTAACTCCTCTGGAAGTATGTATTTTATTTCTTTGCCTATGTCCATGCCTGCGAGGCCCCATGACACAAGGGAAAAAGCGGTAAAACGAGCAAAATCGCTCAAAAACGCTAAGTTCGCCAAAATTTCCCACAATTTCTGTTAAGTAAGCTTATAATCTGAAAAAAGATGAGAGATTCTGCAAATAATGTGCAAATAATGTGAAATAATGTGCGATTTACCGCTTTTTCCCTTGTGACATGGGGGCTTCTTACTTGCAGATGATTTTACATGCAGAACTCAAACAGGTGATTAAACCATTGGGCTATTCCAGTTAAAATCCATACACCCCTATGGAAGACATGCCCTTAATCTTCCACACAGGGAGTGTGAATTTCAAATGAAGTTACCTGAATAGGCGATTCCATTTGATATCTACACCCCTGTGTGCGCGATTGAGTCATGACCTCCATGTAGGGGTGTATGCATGTCAAATGGAATAGCCCATTGGCTGCAAGAGTGTGGCAGTCAAATTTCACTGTATCAGCTACACATTGAGTATGTACAGTACACAGCAGCAAAATATCGATTTCAATTTTTGCGGTTTTTTTTTTTTTTTTTTTTTTTATCTCGAAAGCCCTAAGTAATATGCGCGTTCTCGTTGCGAAACTTTGATCCGGAACCAATTCTAATTTTTTGACGCCAGAGGAAAAAAGCACTTGGAATTTCAGAAAAATGCATTTGAAGTTTTAATTTTACATGGAACCCTATGCAAAATATACAAGTTGGAGTCCAAATTGAGCTATATGCTACACATTGGCTGCCTTGAGATTCCAGTTGTTAAAAATATGAGTGATTTTGAACGTTTCAAATTTTCAGAACCCCCCACCTACCACCCCCCCCTGCAGATTTTTTTTTTTTTAAAGGCGAGTGATTTCAAATGTAAAATCATGATCTGGAACAGACTTAAATATTGAAATCCTTCAAATCCTACAAAAGAAGAAATGTTGGGCTATTCCATTTGAATTCCATACTCCCCACCCGGCAAGACATCTTCCACACAGGGAGTGTGAATATCAAATGGAGTTGCCTGAATGGGTGACCACATTTGATATCTACACTCCTCTGTGCAAGATTGACGTCATGACCTCCATCTAGAGGGTGTAAGGATTTTAACTGGAACAGCCCATTAAGCATTGGCTACATTTCACACATCGGACATACAAGGTAGGCTGGTAAATCACTGAGTGTAAGCACATTGTGTACTTTGGAACCTGTGGAGCAAATTTGATTTAAATTTCCCGCTTCTTTCGAAAGCCCTAAGTAATATGCGCGTTCTCGTTGCGAAACTTTGATCCGGAATCAATTCTAATTTTTTGACGCCGAGCTTCTTACTTGCAGATGATTTTACATGCAGAACTCAAACAGGTGATTAAACCATTGGGCTATTCAAGTTAAAATCCATACACCCCTATGGAAGACATGCCCTTAATCTTCCACACAGGGAGTGTGAATTTCAAATGAAGTTACCTGAATAGGCGATTCCATTTGATATCTACACCCCTGTGTGCGCGATTGAGGTCATGACCTCCATGTAGGGGGTGTATGCATGTCAAATGGAATAGCCCATTGGCTGCAAGAGTGTGGCAGTCAAATTTCACTGTATCAGCTACACATTGAGTATGTACAGTACACAGCAGCAAAATATCGATTTCAATTTTTTGCGTTTTTTTATTTATTATTATTTTTTTTTTTATCTCGAAAGCCCTAAGTAATATGCGCGTTCTCGTTGCGAAACTTTGATCCGGAACCAATTCTAATTTTTTGACGCCAGAGGAAAAAAGCACTTGGAATTCAGAAAATGCATTTGAAGTTTTAATTTTACATGGAACCCTATGCAAAATATACAAGTTGGAGTCCAAATTGAGCTATATGCTACACATTGGCTGCCTTGAGATTCCAGTGGTTAAAAATATGAGTGATTTTGAACGTTTCAAATTTTCAGCAAGCCCCCCCCCCCACCTACCCCCCCCGCAGATTTTTTTTTTTTTTAAAGGCGAGTGATTTCAAATGTAAAATCATGATCTGGAACAGACTTAAATATTGAAATCCTTCAAATCCTACAAAAGAAGAAATGTTGGGCTATTCCATTTGAATTCCATACTCCCCACCCGGCAAGACATCTTCCACACAGGGAGTGTGAATATCAAATGGAGTTGCCTGAATGGGTGACCACATTTGATATCTACACTCCTCTGTGCAAGATTGACGTCATGACCTCCATCTAGAGGGTGTAAGGATTTTAACTGGAACAGCCCATTAAGCATTGGCTACATTTCACACACATCGGACAAACAAGGTAGGCTGGTAAATCACTGAGTGTAAGCACATTGTGTACTTTGGAACCTGTGGAGCAAATTTGATTTAAATTTCCCGCTTCTTTCGAAAGCCCTAAGTAATATGCGCGTTCTCGTTGCGAAACTTTGATCCGGAATCAATTCTAATTTTTTGACGTGAAGCTTCTTACTTGCAGATGATTTTACATGCATAACTCAAACAGGTGATTAAACCATTGGGCTATTCCAGTTAAAATCCATACACCCCTATGGAAGACATGCCCTTAATCTTCCACACAGGGAGTGTGAATTTCAAATGAAGTTACCTGAATAGGCGATTCCATTTGATATCTACAACCCTGTGTGCGCGATTGAGGTCATGACCTCCATGTAGGGGGTGTATGCATGTCAAATGGAATAGCCCATTGGCTGCAAGAGTGTGGCAGTCAAATTTCACTGTATCAGCTACACATTGAGTATGTACAGTACACAGCAGCAAAATATCGATTTCAATTTTTGCGTTTTTTATTTATTATTTTTTTTTTTATCTCGAAAGCCCTAAGTAATATGCGCGTTCTCGTTGCGAAACTTTGATCCGGAACCAATTCTAATTTTTTTACGCCAGAGGAAAAAAGCACCCGGAATTCCAGAAAAATGCATTTGAAGTTTTAATTTTACATGGAACCCTATGCAAAATATACAAGTTGGAGTCCAAATTGAGCTATATGCTACACATTGGCTGCCTTGAGATTCCAGTGGTTAAAAATATGAGTGATTTTGAACGTTTCAAATTTTCAGAACCCCCCACCTACCACCCCCCCACCCCTGCAGATTTTTTTTTTTTTTTTTTTTTTTAAGGCGAGTGATTTCAAATGTAAAATCATGATCTGGAACAGACTTAAATATTGAAATCCTTCAAATCCTACAAAAGAAGAAATGTTGGGCTATTCCATTTGAATTCCATACTCCCCACCCGGCAAGACATCTTCCACACAGGGAGTGTGAATATCAAATGGAGTTGCCTGAATGGGTGACCACATTTGATATCTACACTCCTCTGTGCAAGATTGACGTCATGACCTCCATCTAGAGGGTGTAAGGATTTTAACTGGAACAGCCCATTAAGCATTGGCTACATTTCACACATCGGACAAACAAGGTAGGCTGGTAAATCACTGAGTGTAAGCACATTGTGTACTTTGGAACCTGTGGAGCAAATTTGATTTAAATTTCCCGCTTCTTTCGAAAGCCCTAAGTAATATGCGCGTTCTCGTTGCGAAACTTTGATCCGGAATCAATTCTAATTTTTTGACGCCGAGCTTCTTACTTGCAGATGATTTTACATGCAGAACTCAAACAGGTGATTAAACCATTGGGCTATTCCAGTTAAAATCCATACACCCCTATGGAAGACATGCCCTTAATCTTCCACACAGGAGTGTGAATTTCAAATGAAGTTACCTGAATAGGCGATTCCATTTGATATCTACACCCCTGTGTGCGCGATTGAGGTCATGACCTCCATGTAGGGGTGTATGCATGTCAAATGGAATAGCCCATTGGCTGCAAGAGTGTGGCAGTCAAATTTCACTGTATCAGCTACACATTGAGTATGTACAGTACACAGCAGCAAAATATCGATTTCAATTTTTTGCGGTTTTTTATTTATTTATTTTTTTTTTTTTTTATCTCGAAAGCCCTAAGTAATATGCGCGTTCTCGTTGCGAAACTTTGATCCGGAACCAATTCTAATTTTTTGACGCCAGAGGAAAAAAGCACTTGGAATTCCTGAAAAATGCATTTGAAGTTTTAATTTTACATGGAACCCTATGCAAAATATACAAGTTGTATTCCAAATTGAGCTATATGCTACACATTGGCTGCCTTGAGATTCCAGTGGTTAAAAATATGAGTGATTTTGAACGTTTCAAATTTTCAGAACCCCCCCCACCTACCACCCCCCCTGCAGATTTTTTTTTTTTTTTTTAGGCGAGTGATTTCAAATGTAAAATCATGATCTGGAACAGACTTAAATATTGAAATCCTTCAAATCCTACAAAAGAAGAAATGTTGGGCTATTCCATTTGAATTCCATACTCCCCACCCGGCAAGACATCTTCCACACAGGGAGTGTGAATATCAAATGGAGTTGCCTGAATGGGTGACCACATTTGATATCTACACTCCTCTGTGCAAGATTGACGTCATGACCTCCATCTAGAGGGTGTAAGGATTTTAACTGGAACAGCCCATTAAGCATTGGCTACATTTCACACATCGGACAAACAAGGTAGGCTGGTAAATCACTGAGTGTAAGCACATTGTGTACTTTGGAACCTGTGGAGCAAATTTGATTTAAATTTCCCGCTTCTTTCGAAAGCCCTAAGTAATATGCGCGTTCTCGTTGCGAAACTTTGATCCGGAATCAATTCTAATTTTTTGACGCCGAGCTTCTTACTTGCAGATGATTTTACATGCAGAACTCAAACAGGTGATTAAACCATTGGGCTATTCAGTTAAAATCCATACACCCCTATGGAAGACATGCCCTTGATCTTCCACACAGGGAGTGTGAATTTCAAATGAAGTTACCTGAATAGGCGATTCCATTTGATATCTACACCCCTGTGTGCGCGATTGAGGTCATGACCTCCATGTAGGGGGTGTATGCATGTCAAATGGAATAGCCCATTGGCTGCAAAAGTGTGGCAGTCAAATTTCACTGTATCAGCTACACATTGAGTATGTACAGTACACAGCAGCAAAATATCGATTTCAATTTTTTGCGGTTTTTTTTATTTTTTTTTTTTATCTCGAAAGCCCTAAGTAATATGCGCGTTCTCGTTGCGAAACTTTGATCCGGAACCAATTCTAATTTTTTGACGCCATAGGAAAAAAGCACTAGAAAATAAAGAAAAATGCATTTGAAGTTTTAATTTTACATGGAACCCTATGCAAAATATACAAGTTGGAGTCCAAATTGAGCTATATGCTACACATTGGCTGCCTTGAGATTCCAGTGGTTAAAAAAATGAGTGATTTTGAACGTTTCAAATTTTCAGAACCCCCCCCCCCCACCTACCAACCCCCCCCAGCAGATTTTTTTTTTTTTTTTAAGGCGAGTGATTTCAAATGTAAAATCATGATCTGGAACAGACTTAAATATTGAAATCCTTCAAATCCTACAAAAGAAGAAATGTTGGGCTATTCCATTTGAATTCCATACTCCCCACCCGGCAAGACATCTTCCACACAGGGAGTGTGAATATCAAATGGAGTTGCCTGAATGGGTGACCACATTTGATATCTACACTCCTCTGTGCAAGATTGACGTCATGACCTCCATCTAGAGGGTGTAAGGATTTTAACTGGAACAGCCCATTAAGCATTGGCTACATTTCACACATCGGACAAACAAGGTAGGCTGGTAAATCACTGAGTGTAAGCACATTGTGTACTTTGGAACCTGTGGAGCAAATTTGATTTAAATTTCCCGCTTCTTTCGAAAGCCCTAAGTAATATGCGCGTTCTCGTTGCGAAACTTTGATCCGGAATCAATTCTAATTTTTTGACGTGAAGCTTCTTACTTGCAGATGATTTTACATGCAGAACTCAAACAGGTGATTAAACCATTGGGCTATTCCAGTTAAAATCCATACACCCCTATGGAAGACATGCCCTTAATCTTCCACACAGGGAGTGTGAATTTCAAATGAAGTTACCTGAATAGGCGATTCCATTTGATATCTACACCCCTGTGTGCGCGATTTAGGTCATGACCTCCATGTAGGGGGTGTATGCATGTCAAATGGAATAGCCCATTGGCTGCAAGAGTGTGGCAGTCAAATTTCACTGTATCAGCTACACATTGAGTATGTACAGTACACAGCAGCAAAATATCGATTTCAATTTTTTGCGTTTTATTTATTATTTTTTTTTTTTTATCTCGAAAGCCCTAAGTAATATGCGCGTTCTCGTTGCGAAACTTTGATCCGGAACCAATTCTAATTTTTTGACGCCAGAGGAAAAAAGCACTTGGAATGCCAGAAAAATGCATTTGAAGTTTTAATTTTACATGGAACCCTATGCAAAATATACAAGTTGGAGTCCAAATTGAGCTATATGCTACACATTGGCTGCCTTGAGATTCCAGTGGTTAAAAATATGAGTGATTTTGAACGTTTCAAATTTTCAGAACCCCCCCACCTACCCCCCCCCCCTGCAGATTTTTTTTTTTTAAAGGCGAGTGATTTCAAATGTAAAATCATGATCTGGAACAGACTTAAATATTGAAATCCTTCAAATCCTACAAAAGAAGAAATGTTGGGCTATTCCATTTGAATTCCATACTCCCCACCCGGCAAGACATCTTCCACACAGGGAGTGTGAATATCAAATGGAGTTGCCTGAATGGGTGACCACATTTGATATCTACACTCCTCTGTGCAAGATTGACGTCATGACCTCCATCTAGAGGGTGTAAGGATTTTAACTGGAACAGCCCATTAAGCATTGGCTACATTTCACACATCGGACAAACAAGGTAGGCTGGTAAATCACTGAGTGTAAGCACATTGTGTACTTTGGAACCTGTGGAGCAAATTTGATTTAAATTTCCCGCTTCTTTCGAAAGCCCTAAGTAATATGCGCGTTCTCGTTGCGAAACTTTGATCCGGAATCAATTCTAATTTTTTGACGCCGAGCTTCTTACTTGCAGATGATTTTACATGCAGAACTCAAACAGGTGATTAAACCATTGGGCTATTTCAGTTAAAATCCATACACCCCTATGGAAGACATGCCCTTAATCTTCCACACAGGGAGTGTGAATTTCAAATGAAGTTACCTGAATAGGCGATTCCATTTGATATCTACACCCCTGTGTGCGCGATTGAGTCATGACCTCCATGTAGGGGTGTATGCATGTCAAATGGAATAGCCCATTGGCTGCAAGAGTGTGGCAGTCAAATTTCACTGTATCAGCTACACATTGAGTATGTACAGTACACAGCAGCAAAATATCGATTTCAATTTTTGCGGTTTTTATTTATTTATTTATTTTTTTTATCTCGAAAGCCCTAAGTAATATGCGCGTTCTCGTTGCGAAACTTTGATCCGGAACCAATTCTAATTTTTTGAAACCAGAGGAAAAAAGAACTTAAAAATCAAGAAAAATGCATTTGAAGTTTTAATTTTACATGGAACCCTATGCAAAATATACAAGTTGGAGTCCAAATTGAGCTATATGCTACTCATTGGCTGCCTTGAGATTCCAGTGGTTAAAAATATGAGTGATTTTGAACGTTTCAAATTTTCAGAACCCCCCCCACCTACCACCCCCCCCTGCAGATTTTTTTTTTTTTTTAGGCGAGTGATTTCAAATGTAAAATCATGATCTGGAACAGACTTAAATATTGAAATCCTTCAAATCCTACAAAAGAAGAAATGTTGGGCTATTCCATTTGAATTCCATACTCCCCACCCGGCAAGACATCTTCCACACAGGGAGTGTGAATATCAAATGGAGTTGCCTGAATGGGTGACCACATTTGATATCTACACTCCTCTGTGCAAGATTGACGTCATGACCTCCATCTAGAGGGTGTAAGGATTTTAACTGGAACAGCCCATTAAGCATTGGCTACATTTCACACATCGGACAAACAAGGTAGGCTGGTAAATCACTGAGTGTAAGCACATTGTGTACTTTGGAACCTGTGGAGCAAATTTGATTTAAATTTCCCGCTTCTTTCGAAAGCCCTAAGTAATATGCGCGTTCTCGTTGCGAAACTTTGATCCGGAATCAATTCTAATTTTTTGACGCCGAGCTTCTTACTTGCAGATGATTTTACATGCAGAACTCAAACAGGTGATTAAACCATTGGGCTATTCCAGGTAAAATGCATACACCCCTATGGAAGACATGCCCTTGATCTTCCACACAGGGAGCGTGAATTTCAAATGAAGTTACCTGGATAGGCGATTCCATTTGATATCTACACCCCTGTGTGCGCGATTGAGTCATGACCTCCATGTAGGGGGTGTATGCATGTCAAATGGAATAGCCCATTATTCTGCAAGTGTGGCAGTCAAATTTCACTGTATCAGCTACACATTGAGTATGTACAGTACACAGCAGCAAAATATCGATTTCAATTTTTGCGGTTTTTATTTTTTATATTTTTTTTTTATCTCGAAAGCCCTAAGTAATATGCGCGTTCTCGTTGCGAAACTTTGATCCGGAACCAATTCTAATTTTTTGACGCCAGAGGAAAAAAAGCACTTGGAATAACCAGAAAAATGCATTTGAAGTTTTAATTTTACATGGAACCCTATGCAAAATATACAAGTTGGAGTCCAAATTGAGCTATATGCTACACATTGGCTGCCTTGAGATTCCAGTGGTTAAAAATATGAGTGATTTTGAACGTTTCAAATTTTCAGAACCCCCCACCTACCAACCCCCCCGCAGATTTTTTTTTTTTTAAGGCGAGTGATTTCAAATGTAAAATCATGATCTGGAACAGACTTAAATATTGAAATCCTTCAAATCCTCAAAAGAAGAAATGTTGGGCTATTCCATTTGAATTCCATACTCCCCACCCGGCAAGACATCTTCCACACAGGGAGTGTGAATATCAAATGGAGTTGCCTGAATGGGTGACCACATTTGATATCTACACTCCTCTGTGCAAGATTGACGTCATGACCTCCATCTAGAGGGTGTAAGGATTTTAACTGGAACAGCCCATTAAGCATTGGCTACATTTCACATATCGGACAAACAAGGTAGGCTGGTAAATCACTGAGTGTAAGCACATTGTGTACTTTGGAACCTGTGGAGCAAATTTGATTTAAATTTCCCGCTTCTTTCGAAAGCCCTAAGTAATATGCGCGTTCTCGTTGCGAAACTTTGATCCGGAATCAATTCTAATTTTTTGACGTGAAGCTTCTTACTTGCAGATGATTTTACATGCAGAACTCAAACAGGTGATTAAACCATTGGGCTATTCCAGTTAAAATCCATACACCCCTATGGAAGACATGCCCTTAATCTTCCACACAGGGAGTGTGAATTTCAAATGAAGTTACCTGAATAGGCGATTCCATTTGATATCTACACCCTGTGTGTGCGCGATTGAGGTCATGACCTCCATGTAGGGGGTGTATGCATGTCAAATGGAATAGCCCATTGGCTGCAAGAGTGTGGCAGTCAAATTTCACTGTATCAGCTACACATTGAGTATGTACAGTACACAGCAGCAAAATATCGATTTCAATTTTTTGCGTTTTTTATTTATTATTTTTTTTTTTTTATCTCGAAAGCCCTAGGTAATATGCGCGTTCTCGTTGCGAAACTTTGATCCGGAACCAATTCTAATTTTTTGACGCCAGAGGAAAAAAGCACTTGGAATTCCAGAAAAATGCATTTGAAGTTTTAATTTTACATGGAACCCTATGCAAAATATACAAGTTGGAGTCCAAATTGAGCTATATGCTACACATTGGCTGCCTTGAGATTCCAGTGGTTAAAAATATGAGTGATTTTGAACGTTTCAAATTTTCAGAACCCCCCCCACCTACCACCCCCCCCCTGCAGATTTTTTTTTTTTTTTTAAAGGCGAGTGATTTCAAATGTAAAATCATGATCTGGAACAGACTTAAATATTGAAATCCTTCAAATCCTACAAAAGAAGAAATGTTGGGCTATTCCATTTGAATTCCATACTCCCCACCCGGCAAGACATCTTCCACACAGGGAGTGTGAATATCAAATGGAGTTGCCTGAATGGGTGACCACATTTGATATCTACACTCCTCTGTGCAAGATTGACGTCATGACCTCCATCTAGAGGGTGTAAGGATTTTAACTGGAACAGCCCATTAAGCATTGGCTACATTTCACACATCGGACAAACAAGGTAGGCTGGTAAATCACTGAGTGTAAGCACATTGTGTACTTTGGAACCTGTGGAGCAAATTTGATTTAAATTTCCCGCTTCTTTCGAAAGCCCTAAGTAATATGCGCGTTCTCGTTGCGAAACTTTGATCCGGAATCAATTCTAATTTTTTGACGCCGAGCTTCTTACTTGCAGATGATTTTACATGCAGAACTCAAACAGGTGATTAAACCATTGGGCTATTCCAGTTAAAATCCATACACCCCTATGGAAGACATGCCCTTAATCTTCCACACAGGGAGTGTGAATTTCAAATGAAGTTACCTGAATAGGCGATTCCATTTGATATCTACACCCTGTGTGCGCGATTGAGTCATGACCTCCATGTAGGGGGTGTATGCATGTCAAATGGAATAGCCCATTGGCTGCAAGAGTGTGGCAGTCAAATTTCACTGTATCAGCTACACATTGAGTATGTACAGTACACAGCAGCAAAATATCGATTTCAATTTTTTGCGGTTTTTTATTTCTTTTATATTTTTTTTTTATCTCGAAAGCCCTAAGTAATATGCGCGTTCTCGTTGCGAAACTTTGATCCGGAACCAATTCTAATTTTTTGACGCCAGAGGAAAAAAGCACTTGGAATTACAGAAAAATGCATTTGAAGTTTTAATTTTACATGGAACCCTATGCAAAATATACAAGTTGGAGTCCAAATTGAGCTATATGCTACACATTGGCTGCCTTGAGATTCCAGTGGTTAAAAATATGAGTGATTTTGAACGTTTCAAATTTTCAGAACCCCCCCACCTACCACCCCCCCTGCAGATTTTTTTTTTTTTTAAAGGCGAGTGATTTCAAATGTAAAATCATGATCTGGAACAGACTTAAATATTGAAATCCTTCAAATCCTACAAAAGAAGAAATGTTGGGCTATTCCATTTGAATTCCATACTCCCCACCCGGCAAGACATCTTCCACACAGGGAGTGTGAATATCAAATGGAGTTGCCTGAATGGGTGACCACATTTGATATCTACACTCCTCTGTGCAAGATTGACGTCATGACCTCCATCTAGAGGGTGTAAGGATTTTAACTGGAACAGCCCATTAAGCATTGGCTACATTTCACACATCGGACAAACAAGGTAGGCTGGTAAATCACTGAGTGTAAGCACATTGTGTACTTTGGAACCTGTGGAGCAAATTTGATTTAAATTTCCCGCTTCTTTCGAAAGCCCTAAGTAATATGCGCGTTCTCGTTGCGAAACTTTGATCCGGAATCAATTCTAATTTTTTGACGCCGAGCTTCTTACTTGCAGATGATTTTACATGCAGAACTCAAACAGGTGATTAAACCATTGGGCTATTCCAGTTAAAATCCATACACCCCTATGGAAGACATGCCCTTGATCTTCCACACAGGGAGTGTGAATTTCAAATGAAGTTACCTGAATAGGCGATTCCATTTGATATCTACACCCCTGTGTGCGCGATTGAGGTCATGACCTCCATGTAGGGGGTGTATGCATGTCAAATGGAATAGCCCATTGGCTGCAAGAGTGTGGCAGTCAAATTTCACTGTATCAGCTACACATTGAGTATGTACAGTACACAGCAGCAAAATATCGATTTCAATTTTTTGCGGTTTTTTATTTTTTTTTTATTTTTTTTTATCTCGAAAGCCCTAAGTAATATGCGCGTTCTCGTTGCGAAACTTTGATCCGGAACCAATTCTAATTTTTTGACGCCAGAGGAAAAAAGCACTTGGAATTCAGAAAATGCATTTGAAGTTTTAATTTTACATGGATCCCTATGCAAAATATACAAGTTGGAGTCCAAATTGAGCTATATGCTACACATTGGCTGCCTTGAGATTCCAGTGGTTAAAAATATGAGTGATTTTGAACGTTTCAAATTTTCAGAACCCCCCACCTACCACCCCCCTGCAGATTTTTTTTTTTTTAAAGGCGAGTGATTTCAAATGTAAAATCATGATCTGGAACAGACTTAAATATTGAAATCCTTCAAATCCTACAAAAGAAGAAATGTTGGGCTATTCCATTTGAATTCCATACTCCCCACCCGGCAAGACATCTTCCACACAGGGAGTGTGAATATCAAATGGAGTTGCCTGAATGGGTGACCACATTTGATATCTACACTCCTCTGTGCAAGATTGACGTCATGACCTCCATCTAGAGGGTGTAAGGATTTTAACTGGAACAGCCCATTAAGCATTGGCTACATTTCACACATCGGACAAACAAGGTAGGCTGGTAAATCACTGAGTGTAAGCACATTGTGTACTTTGGAACCTGTGGAGCAAATTTGATTTAAATTTCCCGCTTCTTTCGAAAGCCCTAAGTAATATGCGCGTTCTCGTTGCGAAACTTTGATCCGGAATCAATTCTAATTTTTTGACGCCGAGCTTCTTACTTGCAGATGATTTTACATGCAGAACTCAAACAGGTGATTAAACCATTGGGCTATTCCAGTTAAAATCCATACACCCCTATGGAAGACATGCCCTTAATCTTCCACACAGGGAGTGTGAATTTCAAATGAAGTTACCTGAATAGGCGATTCCATTTGATATCTACACCCCTGTGTGCGCGATTGAGGTCATGACCTCCATGTAGGGGGTGTATGCATGTCAAATGGAATAGCCCATTGGCTGCAAGAGTGTGGCAGTCAAATTTCACTGTATCAGCTACACATTGAGTATGTACAGTACACAGCAGCAAAATATCGATTTCAATTTTTTGCGGTTTTTTATTTTTTTTATATTTTTTTTTTATCTCGAAAGCCCTAAGTAATATGCGCGTTCTCGTTGCGAAACTTTGATCCGGAACCAATTCTAATTTTTTGACGCCAGAGGAAAAAAGCACTTGGAATTCAGAAAATGCATTTGAAGTTTTAATTTTACATGGAACCCTATGCAAAATATACAAGTTGGAGTCCAAATTGAGCTATATGCTACACATTGGCTGCCTTGAGATTCCAGTGGTTAAAAATATGAGTGATTTTGAACGTTTCAAATTTTCAGAACCCCCCCACCTACCACCCCCCCCTGCAGATTTTTTTTTTTTTTAAAGGCGAGTGATTTCAAATGTAAAATCATGATCTGGAACAGACTTAAATATTGAAATCCTTCAAATCCTACAAAAGAAGAAATGTTGGGCTATTCCATTTGAATTCCATACTCCCCACCCGGCAAGACATCTTCCACACAGGGAGTGTGAATATCAAATGGAGTTGCCTGAATGGGTGACCACATTTGATATCTACACTCCTCTGTGCAAGATTGACGTCATGACCTCCATCTAGAGGGTGTAAGGATTTTAACTGGAACAGCCCATTAAGCATTGGCTACATTTCACACATCGGACAAACAAGGTAGGCTGGTAAATCACTGAGTGTAAGCACATTGTGTACTTTGGAACCTGTGGAGCAAATTTGATTTAAATTTCCCGCTTCTTTCGAAAGCCCTAAGTAATATGCGCGTTCTCGTTGCGAAACTTTGATCCGGAATCAATTCTAATTTTTTGACGCCGAGCTTCTTACTTGCAGATGATTTTACATGCAGAACTCAAACAGGTGATTAAACCATTGGGCTATTCCAGTTAAAATCCATACACCCCTATAGAAGACATGCCCTTAATCTTCCACACAGGGAGTGTGAATTTCAAATGAAGTTACCTGAATAGGCGATTCCATTTGATATCTACACCCCTGTGTGCGCGATTGAGGTCATGACCTCCATGTAGGGGGTGTATGCATGTCAAATGGAATAGCCCATTGGCTGCAAGAGTGTGGCAGTCAAATTTCACTGTATCAGCTACACATTGAGTATGTACAGTACACAGCAGCAAAATATCGATTTCAATTTTTGCGGTTTTTTATTTTTTAAATTTTTTTTTTTATCTCGAAAGGCCTAAGTAATATGCGCGTTCTCGTTGCGAAACTTTGATCCGGAACCAATTCTAATTTTTTGACGCCAGAGGAAAAAAGCACTTGAAATTCCAGAAAAATGCATTTGAAGTTTTAATTTTACATGGAACCCTATGCAAAATATACAAGTTGGAGTCCAAATTGAGCTATATGCTACACATTGGCTGCCTTGAGATTCCAGTGGTTAAAAATATGAGTGATTTTGAACGTTTCAAATTTTCAGAACCCCCCCACCTACCACCCCCTGCAGATTTTTTTT
Source organism: Amphiura filiformis (assembly GCF_039555335.1). Lineage (NCBI taxonomy): Eukaryota > Metazoa > Echinodermata > Ophiuroidea > Amphilepidida > Amphiuridae > Amphiura > Amphiura filiformis. Next base: position 62,314,336 of record NC_092634.1, read on the forward strand.
TTTTAAAGGCGAGTGATTTCAAATGTAAAATCATGATCTGGAACAGACTTAAATATTGAAATCCTTCAAATCCTACAAAAGAAGAAATGTTGGGCTATTCCATTTGAATTCCATACTCCCCACCCGGCAAGACATCTTCCACACAGGGAGTGTGAATATCAAATGGAGTTGCCTGAATGGGTGACCACATTTGATATCTACACTCCTCTGTGCAAGATTGACGTCATGACCTCCATTTAGAGGGTGTAAGGATTTTAACTGGAACAGCCCATTAAGCATTGGCTACATTTCACACATCGGACATACAAGGTAGGCTGGTAAATCACTGAGTGTAAGCACATTGTGTACTTTGGAACCTGTGGAGCAAATTTGATTTAAATTTCCCGCTTCTTTCGAAAGCCCTAAGTAATATGCGCGTTCTCGTTGCGAAACTTTGATCCGGAATCAATTCTAATTTTTTGACGCCGAGCTTCTTACTTGCAGATGATTTTACATGCAGAACTCAAACAGGTGATTAAACCATTGGGCTATTCCAGTTAAAATCCATACACCCCTATGGAAGACATGCCCTTAATCTTCCACACAGGAGTGTGAATTTCAAATGAAGTTACCTGAATAGGCGATTCCATTTGATATCTACACCCCTGTGTGCGCGATTGAGGTCATGACCTCCATCTATGGGGTGTATGCATGTCAAATGGAATAGCCCATTGGCTGCAAGAGTGTGGCAGTCAAATTTCACTGTATCAGCTACACATTGAGTATGTACAGTACACAGCAGCAAAATATCGATTTCAATTTTTTGCGTTTTTTTATTTTTTTTTTATTTTTTTTTTATCTCGAAAGCCCTAAGTAATATGCGCGTTCTCGTAGCGAAACTTTGATCCGGAACCAATTCTAATTTTTTGACGCCAGAGGAAAAAAGCACTTGGAATTCCAGAAAAATGCATTTGAAGTTTTAATTTTACATGGAACCCTATGCAAAATATACAAGTTGGAGTCCAAATTGAGCTATATGCTACACCTTGGCTGCCTTGAGATTCCAGTGGTTAAAAATATGAGTGATTTTGAACGTTTCAAATTTTCAGAACCCCCCCCACCTACCACCCCCCCCCCATTTTTTTTTTTTTTTTTTTAAGGCGAGTGATTTCAAATGTAAAATCATGATCTGGAACAGACTTAAATATTGAAATCCTTCAAATCCTACAAAAGAAGAAATGTTGGGCTATTCCATTTGAATTCCATACTCCCCACCCGGCAAGACATCTTCCACACAGGGAGTGTGAATATCAAATGGAGTTGCCTGAATGGGTGACCACATTTGATATCTACACTCCTCTGTGCAAGATTGACGTCATGACCTCCATCTAGAGGGTGTAAGGATTTTAACTGGAACAGCCCATTAAGCATTGGCTACATTTCACACATCGGACATACAAGGTAGGCTGGTAAATCACTGAGTGTAAGCACATTGTGTACTTTGGAACCTGTGGAGCAAATTTGATTTAAATTTCCCGCTTCTTTCGAAAGCCCTAAGTAATATGCGCGTTCTCGTTGCGAAACTTTGATCCGGAATCAATTCTAATTTTTTGACGTGAAGGCCCCATGACACAAGGGAAAAAGCGGTAAAACGAGCAAAATCGCTCAAAAACGCTAAGTTCGCCAAAATTTCCCACAATTTCTGTTAAGTAAGCTTATAATCTGAAAAAGATGAGAGATTCTGCAAATAATGTGCAAATAATGTGAAATAATGTGCGATTTACCGCTTTTTCCCTTGTGACATGGGGGCTTCTTACTTGCAGATGATTTTACATGCAGAACTCAAACAGGTGATTAAACCATTGGGCTATTCCAGTTAAAATCCATACACCCCTATGGAAGACATGCCTTAATCTTCCACACAGGGAGTGTGAATTTCAAATGAAGTTACCTGAATAGGCGATTCCATTTGATATCTACACCCCTGTGTTATGAAGGAAAGGAGGAAACTCAAGGGTAAGAAAATGGGAATCCAGGAACATTTGACTTCCTTTACCCAGCACATGTTGAACATGGCAAATCAGCTCTCACAAAAAGCACCGTGGGTTAAAAAAGTATCATCATGGACATGGGACGGTCGTGTTACTTGTCTTGTGCAAACAAACAGAGAAGTTCCAGAGAAGAAAGTGACTGTAACCTGTCAAGATGATCTCGACAGGATCTGGAGGAAAGGCGCTGAAATGGTTAAAAGCGGGACTTTGAAGAAACAATGGAAGAGTAGAATCGGTGATGCATCCTATAACAGACCAGCATGGGAAAGCAGAGAAAAAACAGACTAATTAAGTTATTGATAACTGTGAAAGTGTGAACTTGAATGCTACAAAATTATTGACAAATTTTTGTCTTGAAGATTCAAGATATATCAGATATAAATAATAAAATTATTAACTGTGTTCAATATTATATTCTGAAATCATTGTATATCAAAATGGCGTAGCTGTAGGCCCCTATACACATGCATGTTAAATGTGGCTAAAGGTTGTTCAATACGAAAATTCGATAAATTTCTGTACAATCATTAATCAGAGTCTTTCTCTTGATGAATTGTATGCAATGTTATTCAATCACTATCGAGCAAATACCATAATACTATTAGTACCTTTAAAACTGTTAACTGACTAAATTAGGTACCAGGGAAATGTTTTAAGTTGTTCTCACTTAATGCTAAATTGTCCTTGCTACTTAAGGGGGTACTACACCCCTGCCTAATTTTGTGCCTATTTTTGCATTTTTCTCAAAATTTATAGCGCGTTAGTGACAAGTAAGATATGTATATTATAGGGGCAAGGACTACAACTACTGCACTGGAAATTTTATTTCAGCACAGACAACAGTTGTGGAGTTATAGTCAAAAATGAGGGAAAACCAATATTTGATCAATAAATCAATAACTACTTGCCTTGAGTTGCTGAATTTTCAGTGCAGTAGTTGTAGTCCTTGCCCCTATAATATACATATCTTACTTGTTTAATACCAATGCGCTATAATTTTTGAGAAAAATGCAAAAATAGGCCCAAATTGGCCAGGGGTGTAGTACCCCCTTAATATAGCAATCATGTGTAATAAAACTATTTGGTGTGTAGATTGAATGTATGCAATGCTGATCAATATTATATCGATACTCAATATTATATCGATACTCAATTACTGAATAAGCTTAGCTCTTCACTACCCACATTTTACTTCTTAAAAACCACGGGCGTTCGTCTAGGATATTTTGCATGCAGGGTTTTCACCAAATTGTTTGTACATCACGTCCTATTGAGCACTCTATAATTTGATCGTACAAAATTAAGATATACAATATATATACTGTTGTTGTTGTTTTTATTATTTATATTTGTTTTATAAGATTGTATGTGTGTAGACGTAAATGGCAGGTAAAGAAAAATGTATCGTTTGTAAAAAGAACATGCAAAAGAAACATCAAATTTTCTCATGTAAAATATGTAAAAACTATGTGCATAAGAAATGTATGAACCTCAGTCGAAAGGAAATTTCGTTACTTAAAATAGATGAATATGTATGTAATAAATGTTCCAAAATCAACGATGTGAATATAGATAATGATGAGGATTCTGATGGCGATAATGACCTTATGAATGAATCTGGAGAAACAATCCACATATCGGATATTAATATAGACAAATATGATAAAATGATGTTTAATCCAATTAGATTTCAAAATAATAACAAAATGACGAATTTATTGAAATGAACAAAATACCAGAATGCAATTATTTAACACCGGAAGAATTCAGCCAAAAATATATTGATACCAATAGTGAACTCTCCATACTGAATGTTAACATTAGAAGTATCAAGAAAAATTTTGAAAAATTAAAAGAAAACATTCTAGACCTTAAATCACGAATTTAACATCATTGGCCTATCTGAAACTCACTTAAAAGAATCGCCATCCGAATACTTCAACTTAAATGGTTATAATATGGAATATACAAACAGAACAGAAAGAGAAAAAGGGGGTGTTTGTTTATATATTTCCACATCAATCAAATATAAACTGAGGTCTGATCTTTGTATTTCAAACTCTAATTTTGAATCTTGTTTTGTAGAAATAGAAAGAGAAAATACACGAAATATGTTAGTAGGTGCCATTTATCGTGCACATACGAAAATTGAGCATTTCATCAAAGATATTGGTCCTATTTTTGATCAAATAACTAAAGAAAATAAAGAATGCTATCTAATGGGGGATTTTAATATAGACTTGTTAAAGGATGACTGTCACAAACAAACTCATGAGTATCTTAATCTTGTTTATTCATATTCGTTCATGCCAACAATTTACAAACCAACTAGAATAACTGAATTATTGATAATATACTTACAAATAATCACAACGATGTAAACTCAGAAATAATAGTTACTGATGTCAGTGATCATCTATTAACTATAGTACTCAAAAATCGGGCAGTAAGAAAAACATCGCCTGATGAAACAAATTACTTCTATAAGAGGAATCATAATACTTGTAATATAAATAATTTGAAGCAAAAACTTTCAAATGTGAATTGGCATGCTGAACTGGATAATGAAGATGTAAATGATAGTTACAATAAGTTTATACATATTTTCAATAATGTATATGATGAATGTGTGCCTTTGACAAAATGCAAGAGTAATAATAAAAAAGAACCAAAATTTCCTTGGATAAGTAGAGGTCTTCTCAAAAGTATAAAAACTAAGAATAAGATGTATAAGAGGTATATACAAAAGCCATGTGATGAAACGCTTGAGTCATTCAAAACATATAGAAATAAGTTAAACACGTTAATACGAAAATCAAAAAGAGAGTATTATAAAAGAAATTTGAATCTGTTAAATACAATCTACAAAAAACTTGGAAAACAATAAATATTATTATTGGACGTAACAACAAAAGAAATATGCAAGCTAAATTCAAAAATGATGAAGGCGAAACGGTGTCAGATCCCCAGAAAATTTCAAATGAATTTAATGAATATTTTGTTAACATCGGACCTAAATTAGCTTCCAAGATTACAACAAATGGCAAGAAGTACTATGATTATTTAAAGAGCCCATTAAGCAGTAGCATGTACATGAAACCAATAGTTAATGAAGACGTTATAAAAATAATACATAAATTTAATCAAAACAAGAGTGCTGGTCACGATACTATTGGTAATTACGTGGTAAAAGGATTGCAAAGGAAATAGCGATTCCGTTAACTATCATATTCAACCTGTCTATTACTGCTGGTGTAGTACCAAATGAGTTAAAGATCGCAAAGGTAATTCCCATTTATAAGAAAGAAAATCCAGAAGTTTTCTCCAACTATCGTCCAGTTTCTGTCCTGCCATGCTTTTCAAAAATACTTGAAAGGCTTGTATTCAACAGATGCATACATTACATTGATAAATATGACATTCTAAATGATAAGCAATTTGGCTTTAGATCTAAACATTCTACCTATATGGCTATCTTGGAATTTATTGACAAAATTAGTAATGCTGTCGAAAACAATGAGACAACTGTTGGGATTTTCTTAGATTTGTCGAAAGCCTTTGACACTATCGACCATAGTATTTTATTACATAAACTGGAACATTATGGTTTTAGAGGAAACGTTTTAAAATGGTTTAAAGATTACCTACATAATAGAAAACAGTATGTGTATTACAATTCTTGTAAATCTGAATATAAGGATATAATATGTGGAGTACCTCAAGGCTCCATCCTAGGCCCATTATTGTTCATTTTGTATGTTAATGATATCATAAATACTTCCACCATTCTAAAATTTGTCTTGTTTGCCGATGATACTACTATAACTTATTCACATAAGGACATTGTGTCCAAATACGATCTTATCAACAATGAATTAAAAGAAGTTAATAATTGGTTTAAGGCTAATAAGCTATCAGTGAATGCAAGCAAGACTAATTATATGGTGCTTGGTACAAATCACAAAACATCACGCGTATTGTACAATGTTACTAATAATATTATATTAGATAATGTAATACTGGAAAGGTTGAATAAGACCAAATTTCTTGGAGTGACAATTGATGAGAATCTAACTTGGAAATTTCATATTACCAACATCTCAAAGAATATATCTAGAGGTGTTGGTGTAATAAACCAACTGAAACATTTTGTTCCCGAGCGAATAATGTATTCACTATATTGTACTTTAATACTTCCTTACATAAACTACGGTATCTTAGCATGGGGAAATACTTGTCAAAAATATTTGGAAAAGATTTTCAAACTTCAAAAAAAGCCCTTAGAATGATATCGAATAGTCACTTTTAAGTCACTCAGCTCCTATTTTCAAGAATTACAATTTGCTTAATGTTTATGATAGTTATGATCTCGAACTAAGCACTTTCATGTACAAGTATAATACCAATCTGTTACCAAAGGCCTTCAATAGTTATTTCGTTGAGCAGAGGAATCACCTCAGGTATCACACAAGAAACGCTGAAGATTACAAGATCTGTCTTACAAAAAACAGAGTTTGCTAACAAAACAATAAGAACCGCCGGGCCAAGAAAATGGCATTCGATCGACAGATGCGCCAAAACGGCTACATCAGTAAAACTCTTTAGATCCCAAGTTAAAACAAACCTTATGGAAATGTACACTTAATACCTCTTAGTTTTGATTTACTTAGTTTTATTTTTCTCCTTTTAAAACAAAAAAATCGATTAAAATTAACCGATCTCTTAGCTTCTATACTATATTCACAAAATGTCAGCTTTCTTTTGCGATATACGTGAGCATATGTTATGAAATCCTAATTTGTCTTACACTTATATTCTGCATGTTCTTTATTCATCATTTTTTTCCTGCTTAGTTCGTTCTACATGAATGTATGAAAGAGGGTGGGGGGGGGTGTTTGTATGTATGTAGTTGTATTTTATTAGACAAATTAAGAAACGTAGGCTAAGGTTAAGGGGGTGCTTGTTCAGGCCTTTTTGGCCTTCTGAGCATCTCCTCATTCAAATGTGTTGTTTAGCTGTTATTGTATTGTTGTATTTTGAATGAAATAAAGATTGATTGATTGATTGATTGATTGTGTGCGCGATTGAGGTCATGACCTCCATGTAGGGGGTGTATGCATGTCAAATGGAATAGCCCATTGGCTGCAAGAGTGTGGCAGTCAAATTTCACTGTATCAGCTACACATTGAGTATGTACAGTACACAGCAGCAAAATATCGATTTCAATTTTTTGCGGCTTTTTTTTTTTTTTTTTTTTTTTTATCTCGAAAGCCCTAAGTAATATGCGCGTTCTCGTTGCGAAACTTTGATCCGGAACCAATTCTAATTTTTTGACGCTATAGGAAAAAATCATTTGGAATTCTAGAAAAATGCATTTGAAGTTTTAATTTTACATGGAACCCTATGCAAAATATACAAGTTGGAGTCCAAATTGAGCTATATGTTACACATTGGCTGCCTTGAGATTCCAGTGGTTAAAAATATGAGTGATTTTGAACGTTTCAAATTTTCAGAACCCCCCCACCTACCACCCCCCCCTGCAGATTTTTTTTTTTTTTAAAGGCGAGTGATTTCAAATGTAAAATCATGATCTGGAACAGACTTAAATATTGAAATCCTTCAAATCCTACAAAAGAAGAAATGTTGGGCTATTCCATTTGAATTCCATACTCCCCACCCGGCAAGACATCTTCCACACAGGGAGTGTGAATATCAAATGGAGTTGCCTGAATGGGTGACCACATTTGATATCTACACTCCTCTGTGCAAGATTGACGTCATGACCTCCATCTAGAGGGTGTAAGGATTTTAACTGGAACAGCCCATTAAGCATTGGCTACATTTCACACATCGGACATACAAGGTAGGCTGGTAAATCACTGAGTGTAAGCACATTGTGTACTTTGGAACCTGTGGAGCAAATTTGATTTAAATTTCCCGCTTCTTTCGAAAGCCCTAAGTAATATGCGCGTTCTCGTTGCGAAACTTTGATCCGGAATCAATTCTAAATTTTTGACGTGAAGCTTCTTACTTGCAGATGATTTTACATGCAGAACTCAAACAGGTGATTAAACCATTGGGCTATTCCAGTTAAAATCCATACACCCCTATGGAAGACATGCCCTTAATCTTCCACACAGGAGTGTGAATTTCAAATGAAGTTACCTGAATAGGCGATTCCATTTGATATCTACACCGCTGTGTGCGCGATTGAGGTCATGACCTCCATGTAGGGGGTGTATGCATGTCAAATGGAATAGCCCATTGGCTGCAAGAGTGTGGCAGTCAAATTTCACTGTATCAGCTACACATTGAGTATGTACAGTACACAGCAGCAAAATATCGATTTCAATTTTTTGCGGCTTTTTTTTTTTTTTTATCTCGAAAGCCCTAAGTAATATGCGCGTTCTCGTTGCGAAACTTTGATCCGGAACCAATTCTAATTTTTTGACGCCAGAGGAAAAAAGCACTTGGAATTCCAGAAAAATGCATTTGAAGTTTTAATTTTACATGGAACCCTATGCAAAATATACAAGTTGGAGTCCAAATTGAGCTATATGCTACACATTGGCTGCCTTGAGATTCCAGTGGTTAAAAATATGAGTGATTTTGAACGTTTCAAATTTTCAGAACCCCCCCCACCTACCACCCCCTGCAGATTTTTTTTTTTTTTTAAGGCGAGTGATTTCAAATGTAAAATCATGATCTGGAACAGACTTAAATATTGAAATCCTTCAAATCCTACAAAAGAAGAAATGTTGGGCTATTCCATTTGAATTCCATACTCCCCACCCGGCAAGACATCTTCCACACAGGGAGTGTGAATATCAAATGGAGTTGCCTGAATGGGTGACCACATTTGATATCTACACTCCTCTGTGCAAGATTGACGTCATGACCTCCATCTAGAGGGTGTAAGGATTTTAACTGGAACAGCCCATTAAGCATTGGCTACATTTCACACATCGGACATACAAGGTAGGCTGGTAAATCACTGAGTGTAAGAACATTGTGTACTTTGGAACCTGTGGAGCAAATTTGATTTAAATTTCCCGCTTCTTTCGAAAGCCCTAAGTAATATGCGCGTTCTCGTTGCGAAACTTTGATCCGGAATCAATTCTAATTTTTTGACGTGAAGGCCCCATGACACAAGGGAAAAAGCGGTAAAACGAGCAAAATCGCTCAAAAACGCTAAGTTCGCCAAAATTTCCCACAATTTCTGTTAAGTAAGCTTATAATCTGAAAAAAGATGAGAGATTCTGCAAATAATGTGCAAATAATGTGAAATAATGTGCGATTTACCGCTTTTTCCCTTGTGACATGGGGGCTCCTGCGCCTATATCATTATGTTTTGTCTTTAAGAGTTGTGAAATACTTTTCTAAAGCAGTGTGCAATCATATTACTGACTAATAGCCGCCATGTATCCATAGTCAGTACGACGGCAACTTGGCTCACTTCCAGTAATTTTTACCGGTGTGACCCTTGCTGTTACGTAACAAAATGTTGAAAATAAGACGGCAAAGGCGTTTTTTTGGGAAATACTCAAAAAATGGAATACACAAGCCATTTCTTGAACGAAACACTGAATTTAGAAATAAGATGGCAAAGGGTGCAATAATAAGGTAGCAGGTTGTGTGGTCTAGTGGCTAGGGCCGTGCCTGTAGTGCGGGAGGTTGAAAGTTCGAGCCCTACCATAGCGTTTTGATTTTTTTTTTAATTATGAAAATATTTATGATATTAGTAAACAACTTTCAGGAAGGGTTTCTGGTCATTTGAAGTAGAAATAATCAGGTAAAATGACAGAAAGCATTTTTTTTATCTTGACCGCTTAACTGTGGTGTTCTATTGGAGATCACCAAAGTTGTGCTGATTCCAATTAGGTGTGTGTCTGGGTAGGGTGTTAGGACGATGTAAAAGTTACAAATATACCAAAAAATCGGGTTTGAAATTCGTACATTATCTCGGTATTTACGCATAATGAAAAACATTACAGGGAAGGCCATGGCAAAACAAACGTGTTGCATATAAATATTTCCAAATGATCATAATACTGACCGGTCTGCACACATACAACCTCATAGGCCTAACAGAACGAGAGAAAAAAAAATCAAAATGCTAAGGTAGGGTTCGAACCTTCAACCTCGCGCACTTCAAACCACGGCGTTAACCACTAGACCATCACAACATGCTGTACTATACTCGTATCTTTTACAATCTTATTTCTCATTCAGTGTATCGATCAATAATAATATTTTTAAAACTGTTTTAAGTTCAGTCAAATGAGGGGATATTACTTTTTATATTGACTTCAATACTTGGTAAGTCATCAAGGCAGTATTTTGCTAGAATAATAAATATCACAGGAGTCAACGATTCTGATGATTATTATTCGATATAATGGCCAAGGCCGGCTGCTATTTTGCTATTGACACTGGTCACCAATGGTTACGCACGATAGCGACACGGGGCCGTTTTGAGAGTAACTTTCGAACCTACGACTCGATTATTCCACCAATAATTTTCGCTGAAAATTTAATACAAGCTCACGTTAATTAGTAGAGAGATTGCGGAGAGGCGTTCACTGCAAACGCCATACGGGTTACGGATTTCTGCATTTTGCGGTAGAACGTCATAGTCCCGTTCACATCCAAACTAGCCTCCTACACAGCCAGTTTGTGTCGGTCCTAACGCTCGTCGTTCCTAGTATGTTCGTGATAGCCGCATAGAGTCTGAACCAAGACTACGTGTAAACGCAATTGCAATCATGATGGCGCTATGCTGAGACAAATAATCTAAAGGTAATAGGAAGCACCCATTGATTCACCTTGGGTGCATCGAACCAGAGAAGATTATCTTCTTTCATCGAACTACTTTCCTCGGTATTGATATGCAAATACGACTGGCTGTGTCTATAATGCTCTAAGCATTCAGTCCAGATTAGCGATATATGAGTTTTGCGGGCTATTGGAAAATGAGTATAGGCCTATGTTCACACGTGTATGCTATTTGTCTAAATAAACAACAGAGTTTGGTGTTGGATGCCTAGGAAGTCTTGGTGTATATTATTCGAATAACAAGAAACAAACTCCATTATCATATAAATAATACCCTGTAATAATAATACCTTACTACCCAGCAAACACAAATATATTACAGAAAACGTTAAATGTCGGGTTAAAGGTTATGTGAGGGTCAAGGGCATTAAAAGTTTTAATAACATTCACAAAACCCTTTGTTCTAAACTTGTTGATGATAAACGTTCTGACACAATAGACACTTAAATATGTTTGCCAAATGATATTTTACTATAGCATTTCGAATTTTGGCTTAAAATGTTGTTGTATTATTTTTTCATTATAACACGAGTTTTCATGATATTTATATAAACATACATCGATATGTTATCAAAACGTTTTAACTAAAACCAAAAACACATGCATTATCATGTTTTAAAAACATTTTGGAGTTTGCTGAATAGTATCCATAAGCAAAACACTTTGACAACTGTTTAATGCACAACGAAAAAGCAAGGCGAAAAATAGCGTTGCACGAACTTCTGTTCCCCGTCCCAAACAGACAATTATACCGCATTTATGCCGTAACACGACACAATCTTGCCTAAAACGCCTCTTCGCAAGCTGATTTTTGGACGACATTTTCCACACACAAATGAATAGGCAATCTGCCCGTTCGAATTCGCGTCGAAAAAAATCGAAATTTGTTCACTTCTTCTTGTCTATACGAGATCAAATTTTAACCCCCAAAATGGATTTTATTACATGTCGGACTCTACTTGTTCTATTAGGATACTTTGGTTCGTTTCATAACATGATAAACATAACATTTTTCTGCATTTTATAATGCGTTTTTTTGTCATTTTGGAACGTCATTTTTTGCTACCAACCGCAACGTAATCGCCTTACGGTAATTCCACGATTGACCAATTCACAATAGATTTCACCCTCTAGAGGGCATAATAACCGATTTTCGACTAATGTAGCTTGCCGTTCGCGTTCCCGTGTCACGTTTCACGTAAATTTCGCAATCTCTCTAGTATCTATCATTACAGAAAAGCATAAACCGGCGTTTACTCACCTGTTGTAGATATAACCATTTTGGTGATCGTGACATGCATTTTTCCCGGCTACTTTGGACATGTTCAAGCTTCTTTATTTTCAATATAATTCAACTTTTACTCGTTTTTTTGTTGCTTTACACAAAATATGTTTGGTATCTTGATCCGTGGTCATGGTACGTAATTTAAGCAAAAACGACCCGTGTCTCCCATTTCTGGAGCTATTTCGCTAAAACACGTTTGCCGGCCAAATTTTCAACATTGTGTAACGTAACACCGTGCTCAACAACCCGTAATAATTTTCTATCTAACAAGAGGTCACGAAGTTGCCTTCGTACTGTAGACCAAAACGCTAAGGGTGTTATTGCGAGTATAAGTTACGGTGCGGAGTTGATGCACATAGTCATCCGCAGTCCGTTACCATTCCAGTTCTCCGAACCTTTGACTGAAACACGCAATAGTTTATTTTCGGGATTTTGTTGATTTCAAACTTGGTGAAGTTTATTTCGATACGAAATTAGTTTACAAATTGAAAGTTCGCTACCTCTTCAAGTGCCCTGTGTGAGATCTTGCGCGGTGCATTTTGTCATTAACTCAGTTTGTAAGCCAATTTTCCGTATTGAAATAATTTTCTCAAGATTAGCCTGATAAATCGAGATTCTCATTTGTTACGATCATGTAGGTCTCCAATATTAGGAATTGAATTTGAATGAATGCATACTTTGAAGAATAATTATTGAGAAATGTTCTTCCGTCTGTGTTCTTCCTAATCAAATCATGTTGAGGGCCTAAGCCTATTCGTAAAGTAAGAATTTACGATATAAAGTTTTATATAATTTTGATTTTGCGTTACTAACTGTTTTGAAAGAAAATGTATTATGCAAATGAGGGAACAAAAAAGAAATACACCCGTTAATACGCAAGTACCACACCCGATCAACTGGTTTCAAAAGGACAGACTTACGTTTCAGTTTTCTACTGGCCTCCAGGCAGACCAGTGAAATGGCAAATCTACTGGCCCTGCAATAAATTTACTGGCCCAGCTTTTTCAATAATTTTTTTATGTTCTACTGCAAAAGTGCAAAATCTAGTTCCGAAGGTTCAGGTTTGTTACTATGCGGTATCGTTATCATCATCAGGTATAGTATGTATGTATGTAGGTATACTATGGCTGTAAAAAGCGGCCGTATAATTATTTCCAACTTGCATGCAATGCAATAATAAGAGACGGAAAATTGTTAAGTATGCCCGGTAAGTACGGAGCAGAAACTGTGTCAAATTATGTCCATCACTGATTGTATATTGTCTCATATGAGTTATATCAGGCTCATATATCTAGTGGCCTATCGGGTCAGCATTGTTTGAAGTTTACTGGCCCGATGCAAAATCCACTGGCGCGGGGCCACCGGGCCACGCGACCGGTTAAATCTGCCCCACGGTTGTTTGATGGGATCATTTATTAGCTTTTTCAAATAAAACATCATGTACAACCTAAATTGAGGCTTAAACAGCTAAAATTGATATCATGCTAATGTATACAGATGCTTTTGTGTCATTCTGAACATTAATTTCCCCTCTATTACAAAATTATTCAGTTTTATAGCATTTTTAAAGCTTTTTCGGATATAAAATATATCTATTAATAACAAAATTGGTGGCGCTATTTAGTCACTGGAAATTACTCTTTCAAGCTTTTAATACAAATAATTCCTTTTATTTTTTGATAAAATATGTTTATAAAATTTCCTTGTTGCTTGTTTCACCTATTCCAGGTGTTTTAATGGCAGTATTAATCACCTACCCTTGCAAATAAAGAAATATGATTTAGGATATATAGCGCCATCTATAGTTTGCATTTAGTTAATAATGAAGCCAATTCTATATACATCAAACAACCGTGGCCCCTGTAATCAAGTGGCCTGTTGCATAGGTATTAAAATCAAAGGACGTAAACTATACATAGGTGTTTTGACATTTTTGTGATCACAATTTCATAATAAATTCTTGCATTAAATGCACACGTATTTTCAAATTTTGTGTTTTGTTTGTTTTTATTCCAGTCCATATTTTCGTTGCTGAAACTGGGCGGATCAGGGGTTACCGTGTTATCACTGTTTTATCAATTAACTGGTTTAAACATCCAGTCACGAACTTCAACTTGTGATACGACATTAATTGGTTTAATATTATCGCCACGAACTTGAAATAGGATATCGTCTGACAAGCTTTAAAACACTAGGCACGTTCAGACCTGAATTATTACTCGAGTTACATTTTTTACAACCCGTGATAAGATACCACAAATATTTTCGTTAACTCGACTGATTGTCCATACGTAGCTTACCCCGACCTTTAGCACGACTCGCTGACGTACAATTTACCACGACCATTTGGTACCTATCAGGGATATTTCCGGAAGTTGCGTGCAGGTTCTAAAAGTAAATATGCAGTCCGATTGTAACCCAATTTCATTTGAGTAAAAATCGCAACGGAAAATGGATGTAAAATATTTGAAGCTCTTTTGAAAACGTGAGGCAAAACATTCTAAAAGAATTTTATTTAACAGTTGACAAAATATTTTGTCAAAATTGTTTGCCCAAATATAACGCTTTAAAAACGTAGGCCTATTCATGATCTTTTTGCTATTAAAAAGTTTTGTATAAACGTTTTAAGAACATTTTTGTGTTTGCTGGGTTTACTGTCCTACACTCATATCAGCAAAGAAAAAACGCATTTTATGCCTTGCTTCATCTAGTAGTTTTAGAGCAAGAACTGATTGAACGCCGATGGTTAATTTGTAATAAGTTCAAATCTGGCAAAAAGGTCCTGTTTACCTCGACTGTTATCTCTAGTGCAATCCACACGTGCATCTACCTCGACTGCTCCGGTCGGGTTAAGGATTTACCTCTGACTTTTTTCAGAGGTAAATCAGTCGGGTTAAGGTCGGGATAAGCTGCCCCGACTCCTGTCCAGACGGGCACAAACTCGACCTTTATCACGAGCTTACCCCGACTGGGCACTTTACTCGAGTTAAATACCCCTTTACTCGAGTTAAATACCCTACGTCTGAACACGGCTACTAGGATCCACAATATGCTCATCTATCGGGGCACAGTCCTATAACCCCAATACATTTACACATCATTGAATGACCTTTGAAAATTTGAGTACAAAAACTCATACTCGACCACATGAGGTCAAATTTTGCACTCTGATTGTTTAATTGAGGTTATTGAACTATGCCATTGGGATGAGGTCATTGTGGTCCATAGTGTATAGGCAGAGAGTTGATATTCTTGAGAGGGCACTCTATTCACGTGGTTTCTTTTCCAACGCTAAAAGATCACGAATTTTGGTGGTTTGCAAATAAAAAGTGTCCGCACTATCGATTGATTACGTAACTGTTATGAATAATTTATTAGGTTTTTCAATGCAATCGCCTCGACCCATTAATACATATTATCTGTATTATCAAAGTACTTGGAATAGCAATCCGGTGAGTTCACTGAACTACGCCCTAATACTGATGGCGTTTTAATGGCGTTTAATGGCGCTAATCCTCTCCATACACAGATGGAACAAATACAATAGATGAAGGTCAACACGTATGACCTCCTATGTGACATGTTATATGTGATGTACAAAAACCTGAATATCATAAAGATCAGTATTCGTTTGTGCATATGAACTGCACATTTACGTTGCTAGATATTACTCATTATATATAATGACAAATATTGGTATTATGACAATACGGTATATACATTGTATATAAAACGACTAATAGATCCTACTATCATGGCGTCAGGTCAATGTTCATCATACCCCGTATGTTTCTTAAAATTCATTCATATTTGAGACAAATTGCTGTGCCAATTTTATTGGTGCACAAGTAGATCCGTGTTTTTTTTAATTTTCATTTCCTTTTAATGAAAGAATTAAGGTTGTCCACTGCACGGTGGCCACAAGGGTGATACTAATTTTAATGCTATATTTTCAAAACGAATCGATGTTTTTATCAATTACATAAAAATCCATTTTAGACCCCAAATGTTTCTTCGGGAAATAAAAGATTAGAATACCATAAAAACGAAACAGTAATCTTTTGCCGGGTCTAATGTTATTAATACATAGAATTTTTAACGTTTTTTCTATCCTTATTCTTGCTCAATTAAAAAATATTTTGGCGTATATAAAATTGAAATAAAATTCTCTGCCTCATAAACGACCTCAAATATGCCACAATTGGGTATCACGAATAGTTATATATGATGTGCAGTTAATATTCATATTTTCTTTTATACAGAGGATGCTTCAGTTTTGACAGGAAATATATTTTCTTGAAAACCCTCTCACTCGGTTATTTCAAAACAGTAACCACGCTTCCCTAGAATGTGCAATAATTTAGCATTAAAATTTTTCTTATTCTAACAGCAAGCGTTTCTAGAATGAATTATGGCGAAATGTGGTGTAGCTCTATATATAGCGATTTCACAGAAAAGGTATTTCTAGTGCAATGCAGCGTCGGACTCTAGCTGAGAGCGTAGCCTAAGTCATTCCGGACTCCAAAAAGGGCTCTCCATACACAAATGAACAAACACAAAGGAGGGTAGTCTCCTCCGTGACCGGCTTGATTTCGATGGAGCGGAACCAAATTGGCTGCGGAGGAGACTGGTTATTTTTCCATGCAAATTTTTCAGTGTCAGCCGCCTGGTATAGGGCCTGGGATAAACTTAGTTTAGGGAATGATCGCTATTTACGGCAGGGGGGGGCGTTTTGGCAAAAATATCGACACAAAAATTCGCGTTCCCCCCTCACGTCCACTAAAAAATTTCGGATTCCCCCTTGTTTTCCCGAATTTCTCCATTTAAAACTTAACGATTCCCCTCCTGGTTCAACGAAAAATTTCGCGTTCCCCTCTCAAGATCCAAAAATATTTCGGGTTCCCCCTCAAAATGCCCATCCCCTTGTCGTAAATAACGATCGCTCCCTTATCAAGTGAACTAATTATGTTTTTCACAGATAAACGGGGTTAATCTGACAGATCAACAGGGTGTATCATTAAAACTATGTTTATCAAATGAAAAGCATTTTTTTTGTGTTTTCAAGTTGATGAACCCAGTTTATCTGTGATAAACCCAGTTTGTGTGATAAATTCAGTATAGTTTATGTGAAAAGCTACATTTTCACTTGATAAACATGATCTGAGACTTGTTAAGTGAAAAACAGTTTAGGCCTATCTGATTACTGTAGGCCTACATCCAGCTTGTAGTACATGGCGCTTGAGTTAGCATCTAGTTTTCCTACATTAGTGGAACCAATCAAATTAGGATAAAACTAGAATTGGCTCAACTTTTTTTTCTATGCCCCCTGTGCTTCCCACGAGGGGTCGATAGTTAAAATACTATAGGGCCAATTTTTTATATTTTCTTTTTATTTGTTCTATCATGCTGTAATATAGGCCTACCTCAAATTGTTCCTCTCATTGCTAGGAATAGAAGTCAATTTTCATATTGCACGGGTGCACATAAGCCAAATTTTCAAAATGCATCGATTCAATCGAAATTTGTCGTAAATTACTCCTCTCGGCAAACCAAATAGGAGGAATGTATTTAACCTAAGAATGTATAACCTCGGAATCGGATGAAACCATGGGTCAACTGTTATGCTTGCAGGCCTACAGCATGTATTTCTCTGAACATGCGGATTATAAATTTATTTTGATTATTCTAAGACTGCACTTTAAATTGCACTGGAACAGGTAAAATTACACCATAACTTTCAAAATGAGGTAAAAACACTGTAATTGCACCTGACAATTACAATAAAAAAACCTAGATTTCGCGGTTTTCGGGTTGGGCGGTTCTTGTGATAGGCCTATCTCTAATTACCCAACACCGTTACCCATAATACTTGTCCTGACCTTTCAAACTACTACGATATACGTCTCTCAAGACACAGCTTAATCAACTCTGTTTTGTAGCTGTGACGCTTACTTCGGTACCCATAACCTGAAATCCCATCGTTCGCCTCTTCAAGCCCTGTCCTGCTACTGCTGCCACATTGGAGGACCCAAAAATGCCCCGAAATTCTAGTAGTATCTGGATGTAGGCCGTCAATTCAATCGGGAGAAATGTGAACGCAAACGTGTTATATAGGCCTTACCATAACTGATGATTTTGCGATGCGGTACTCTGCGCACACCCCCGCGATAGTGCACCGCGAGCATGTGATATCGCACCGCGCGTACGCGATATCGCGCGGACGGACGGACACTCTGTGATTAGTATTATGATATGAGTACCGCAAAAGACAGTGCCCGCAAAAGACAGTACCGCGAAAGACGGGTGATCGCTATTGTCTGTCCAATTAACTTAGACACCCAGTTTTTGTTACTTATTTGAAAAAAAATCTCCACTTTCAATGAAAGTCATGAAAGAAAAGTGTTAACATTCGCTGAGACCAAACGGGATTTGTGTGTTTCCAAAGCATAGAGTGAGAGTTTACCAGAAATTCTATTGAAATTGGAAGGTTTTTCTCAACACTTTAAAAATAACCCGGTAGAAGTTGGGTACCACTATTTTGGAAGGTCTCATTATACAGATTTGTATAGGCCAGTTTGTCACTTTTAAAACTGGACCTTCGCCTATTCAATTGCTTGTAACTTTACTTCTTGAGGTCACATTGGATACAACGTGGTGTCATAATGTGCAGGATTAGATAGTGCATCTATTAAAAAATAAATTTCCCCAATATTGTTCAGTTTGGAAATTGTGATTATTTTTCCTAGTGTAAGGATACTTTATTGGCGCAGTATATTTACAAAGCGCAAGAATGTGATAGCAAAAAATAATTAATCTGACAAAAAATGTGAATTTAGGGGGCTAAACTTGCCAGTTTACAAAACATTACATTTTTCTTGCATATTTAATGACCCCGTGACACAACGCGCAATTACAGAATTTTTTTATTTTCTAACCGGGACCCCTAAATATAGTCGGTGCAACCACGACAGGGGTCATTTTCTAATTGTGACCCCTGAATAATCATTTTTGACACTAAATGGGTTATTTTTAAACTGACTATAATGGTCAAACCATTTTTGACTCCAAATATAGTCATTTTAAACCTCAATTTGGGTCAAATTTTACAGCTATTCCAGTTGAAAACCCTACACCAGCATGCTTGCGTATAACAGCTTTTTAACCAGGCTTTGAGCTTTATTGTTGGCGTGATCTCATCACACGGGGCGACCGGTTAACCGGGCGTTTAACGGCCCCATTATGGAAGACATGAGTGAGTCCAACAGGGGTGTGGATTTTAACTGGAGTCGCCCAACAAATAACCCCATTTGAAATTCACACTCCCGGCGTTAAAGATTAAGGCTACTGCAAGTGGGTATATGGATTTTAACTGGAATAGCCCATTCCAATGGTCTAGTCTGCAGATGTAATCACTCCGAACCCTAGTCACCAGCTTCTATTGTTACGCATAGTTGGGCTAAAAGTCGATCGATACATGTTGAAATCGGCACAATTCACATGATTCAGAGGTATACCTTTTTGCTATGAAATTAATATTCTCGGTCAAATATAAAGCATTTTTTTCTTTCTTCAGTAATGTCAGTTAAAAACATGGTCCTTGGATATACATTTAAAACAAAATCCCGGTGTTAAAATTAGGCATGTGTCTTTTAGTGTAAGATTTTTTATATTTATAGGCCTTACCTTCGCCCGTAAGCTTTTTTCGGAATTTTTTTGCGTTTCAAACTAGTAGTTCGCTAAAGAATATAAGCAGCAGAAATAATCGATATTTCTATTGTGGCTTGCAAAAATCATCCATCCTTGGGTACATTCCCGAGTTTATTTTGACAAAATTGGTGGCCGGAACATTCTGACAAAACTATGACATATAGCCCAATATGAAGTGCTTTAGAAAGTGGGGAAATATTTTTCATTGGCCTACTATATTACTTTGAAAAGCTAAAAAGTTGATAAAAAAAAGCTCGCGGGCCAAGTTGACGCCTATCAAAATCGAAAATCTTACACTAAATGACTCGGACTGAATTTCATACCTAAGTTTAACACCAGGATTTGAAAAAAACAAACAATATCAAGCATTCTTATACACTTGAGAATGTTTCTGCAATCTTATTGGTTCTTACCCGTGTGATATGACACGATATCACACACCTTAGCGCGTGCGTGTCGATGTGATACTCGTACTCGCTATTTAAACCAATCGGATTGTGCATAGCAACAACAGGATTGATCGATTCTAAGCCCTAGGCAATTCCTTGTAAAATGTAGGTTTTGATTTGATTATACGCGTAATTTGGTATACTTATGATTAATATATTTATTTTCATTGAAATGTTTAAGAATGAGAATAAAGGTATTGTTTTTAGCCGCTGTCGTGCATCTATCGTCTCATATAACACGCGACATCATTATTTTTGGCGTAAAACAATGCGGCTTCGTCTCGTTGTTTTACTTAAAATAATGATGTCGCTCGTGTTATATGAGACGATAGATGTACTCCAGCGGCTAAAAACAATGCTTTTATTCTCTAACTATAGTGTTTTCCTGACATTTACTGAAAAACTGAAAAGTATTGCTTTTCATTTTGCCGAGAATATATGAATTTTACTTTCAAAATTGTGTTTATTTCAACATCAAATTCGATCGTTTGTATTGCCTCATTAAGGGTATACGATGTATTGTTGGTCGAAGCAGCAAAAAAATGTAGTTCACAGCATCTTGCGAATGGTAGTGAGCTTTAGCAAACATTGCATTGCTCCATTCATAGCGAGCATGAAGAATTCAATACCACAGATATACTTTTGTAAGTCCTGTGGTTCTTGAGTTATGTTGCAAAGAGGGCTGAAACAACAACAACACTTTTGTAAAACGTACATAACTCATTAAGGGGGTATAATACCCCGATTTTCATCAGTACCCTCTTCATTTTTGTTGCAAATTTATGTAGTATATATATATATGTTCATCACCTCATGTCCTGAAATTATAAAATATCTCTACATACAAAGTGCTTTTAAACCATTTTAGAAAATCATTTTAGCCCTATGTATTTTTTGTTTACTGTATCCTAGTAACTCATATGTGTGTTTCGTATTAAACAAACCATAATTTATTCTTTTCAACATGTCCAAGTAGAATACATGAATAGAATACATTAAATCCTTTGTTATACTATCTATAGAAATGTACTCACTGATTATAACACTGAATAATATAGGCCTAATCTCTTCCACATAGAAAATTGAATACTACACCATGTATGTATCTTCTAGAATGTGTTGTTAGGAAAAGAGATTTAAAAAGGCTATAAGGTCAGGTTATAGGTCAATTGGTTCAGGTCAAATTCAGGCATCTATTTTGAATACATGTGATAGTCTGTGATATCATACATGTCATAATGAGGCATCAATTTTGATATTTTGTCTGTTACTGGATATATAATGGAAATGTGTGAGGTTGATATACTAAAATACCTTGGGATGTAAATGGTGAGTACGATGGATTGGGTAAATAAATATAAAATAGTTAACAAAATCACAAAAATGAAGCTTACGGAAAACTACCTAATATGGTGGTATAGGTGACCAAAAATACAATCTTTTTCAACATTGTTGTTGTGTGGTTGTGGTAACCTGTTACCTATGGCTTAATTAAGTTTCAGTGAAATAATGTCGCAAGTTAAAAATACAAAATATAGCTCAACATTGAAAATAGAAGCATTTTAACCGGTTCGTTTTTGATAGTTGTGGAGCACCAAGTTCATGAAGTCATAAAATAAATCAGGAACCACTTATTCCCATTTTACATATCAACATTATTTCCCTAATGTGTTAGCAACACATATCCAAAATTTTAACGAAATCCGTTGATTGTAAGCTTTCCAAAATGAAGCATGTACGCTTCATTGATACCGATGCCACCAACTGAACGAGAAGATTTGCCCCTTCATTTTGCATACCACTTTGTCCAATTTTTTTTTTCTCATTTCTTCACAAAATGCAAAAAATGCAATGGGTGTAGTACCCCTTAACAACCATAAATTAAGCAAGTTTTCAAAGTATATGATTTGTAGAATGAACTTCTGCAAAACATCAAAAGTGTTATTTTTCAATAATATATTGATTCAGATAATGAAAATGGCTGCTTCTCTCTAAATTACAAAGTCTTATTTTTAACTCTAAAAGACTTACTTTTAAATCTAACAGAGACTGTTTTTAGTGACGAACCCTTTGGGATTTAAATTAAGTCTTTGTTAAGACTTAAAATTTTAAAACCACAAAAGACTTAAAATATAAATCTCTTAGACTTGAAATTTAAATCTTTTCAGTTTTACCTTTAAATCTTTTCAAGATTTACTTATAAATAAATCTTCTTGAGATTTAAAATGCAGAAAAAAAACCACCACAGACTCAAAATGTGCAATTTATTCAGGCAAACATTGATTTCTTTTATTGCAGCTCCATAATAAACACATTGAATGACATCCAAACATAATATCATAATACTAGTAATTGTGATATGTGTCAAATGTAGAAATTGAATCCTAGGTGTATAATGCATAGGTAAGCTTATAGGCCTACAGCAGAAGCAAAGACTACTACCTCGGCGATTGAAGATAATGTTCACATTTGCCCTTCGTGCACATGCACAACAATGTAAGCTTTCTCATGGAAGTTATAGTCACTGACATTGGAAATTACAGCATCTGGGATGCCATTCTGCAAAACAAATTCGTCCATATCACTTCATTCATTCGCTCGCCACCACACGAAATCGCAAAAGAAAGATGGCGGCTGAGCAGTCCAGGAAAACGTTTCGATTTGATCACGTGCACGCACCATCGCGTTGTGATTGGTTTACTGTTTAAGAGGAACTATCTGTTATTTTTGAGAATAGAGTTGCCACGGTCAAAAATAGATTTTCTTTATACTTTCATATTTGATGCACCTTGACCTCAAACTAACACACATGGGATAATTTTCGGAAAAATATCCCCGTTGCCATGGTAACAGGCAAATTTCAATTTTAGGCCTATTTTCACAATTTTTGCATTTTTCAGCAGTCAAATTGTCAAATTTTGAAGCCAGTGTTACTAATATACACAATATATATCTAATGTTTTCTTTATAAGGTATGAATAGGTCAAACCTTAGAGGCTGCATTGAAAGTATAAAAATAATCACCAGGTGTCAGGTTGGGTTATACCATTTATTTGAAATAGGGGTGTTTTTCAATTTTTTCAAAGTATGAAAATATACCAACTTTGTATAGCTCATAAACCATATGGTAGTGTTCCAATTTCAACATCGATCACAGCATGTTGAGATGATACATTGGTCTTATGAAAAAGTTACATTTGAGCTTGGGGAAAACACATCTGTATATACAGTGTTGCCAGACATTTTCCTATTTTTCGAAATTCTACACAAATCTCACCTTAAGTTAAATGATGTGAAAATGAAACATCATCCTTTCAAGGAACATTTATTAGAAAGAGAGTTTTTATTTATATAAATTTTGATCAGTTATAATGGTCAGTGTTGTTTTAAACCACATGGGTGTTGCCATAATTGGGGTTTAATTGTGATTTGTGGATATTTTCAACTTTTTACAAGTCATAAAAATACCAAAATGCATTTCTATAATAAAGAAAGAACCATCGACCTCGTCATGTTGAGATGATAAATTGGCCTTATGAAAAAATTATTTTGATGTGGGGGGGGGGGGTAAGACATCAGTTTATACAGTGTTGCCAGATAAACCACATGGGTGTTGCCATAACTGGGGTTTAATTGTGAGGTGTGGATATTTTCAACTTTTTACAAGTCATAAAAATACCAAAATGCATTTCTATAATAAAGAAAAAACATCGACCCCGTCATGTTGAGATGTTACAGTTTATACAGTGTTGCCAGATATTTTCCTATTTTTTTAAAATTCAACACAAGTCTCGCCCTAAGTTAAAAGATATGAAAATGAAACTTCACCTTCATACGGAACATATCTTATTATAGAAAGAAAGTTACTTTCATATTCAATTTGATCATCTGGGATGGTCAGTGTTATTCTAAGCCATATGGGTGTTGCCATAGCTGGCGTTTAATATGACAATTTAGATATTTCCATCTTTTTACAAGTCTTAAACATAGTACACATCCTTAAAATTATTGTGGAATGAACGCAATATTAAGGTTAAAATTACCCTACATGTAAGAACACTTAGTATGTGAATTAAAATTTTAAATATTTCCTTCTATACAGTATTGCCAGTTATTATCACATATATTCAAAATTCAACGTATGTCTTACTTTAGGATTTATATTGTTTAAATCGCTGCCATGAATAAACCATATGGATGATGCCACTATAAATGGAGTTAATAGTGAAAGTTATAGCTATAGTATTCCACTTTTTCACAAAAAACACCCAAAAAGCACAGAAATTTGTCCTAATTTGGCGCTTTTATGGGCACTTTTGCCTTAATGCACCCAATTTGGCGTATTGTCTCCACTGCAAACCCACCAAAATTGCTAAGGTACCCCAAAACCGTGGCACATCCCCGTATACGTTTAACCAGGGAGAACCCCCTCCGGGGTCACGTCATAGGTATACTGTGCCCAGTAGTCCTCTTTTTCTACTTGAAACGGATATTTCCTCAGACAACTCTTATCAACATTTAGTGATTTTTTATTTTGCTTTAACCCTGCAAGTATCTGCAAAAGTGTTCATATAAATCTCCTTCAGTCTTGAAAGCTTAATTTTAGTTAGCTGCTTCCTTTTTACAAGCTCATACAAATTCATGTCATCAATGAATCAATGCTTGAATGATAGAGAATTAGCAACAATAGCATGCAACATTTCAATGGTCATTTCTTCTTCAGCATGACTTTAAATGTCATACTTTCGACTCTCCTGCGAGCTCCTCTCGGGAAAAGTAACTGGACATTAATTTGTCTGGCTGTGAAAAGGTTCTGTGCATTATTGTTTTTGACTAGTCTCATATCTTTCTAAACATTTGCTGGATCTATATAGTTTTTTGCCCATTTCTTCCCCATATTTTTTTGCAAGACAGTTAGTAGTATAGTTGGGATGTGTGCTTTAATAATATGGGGTAGGCGTAATTTAAACATTATCTTATACTCTTATATGCATCTTTTTGCAATGTAACAATCTTATGTTATTTTAATTTATTTTAGCCTAGCTAGTATGTGTATATTGGTAAAAAAAAGTATGGCTTTTATTTATATTTTAAATTATACATGTTTGATGTTTTCTGTGTTGTATTTTAAGGGGTTGGTCACCCACCTTTGCACAGTATTTTTGTCGGACCTGAGAGCACATCAGACATACCAAATTGCATTTTTAATACGAGGAATGTCCTTCTGATATCAAATAATTTTGATTTTTTTTTAATTCGCGATACAATCAAAATTTTAGGGTAAATTATGTATATTGATTTTTTAAATTTTTTTGACATATTACAGTCCTCAAAGTTAACTTAATAAATCTAATGATGTGTATTTAAAGTGTATGTAGCCGGGATGAAAAGCCGACCACTAATCAATTAATTAATGTTAATTGAAAAATTTGACCTTCATAGTGAAGATATAGATTTTTTCCCAAAAGACCTACATTTTTAGGTGTTTTGGTGAAAAAATCTATATCTTCAATACGAAAGGTCAAATTTTCATATGGACGGCTTTTCATTCCAGCTACATACACTTTAAGTACATATCACTAGATTTATACAATTTACTTTTGAGATCTGTTAAATTTCAAAAATATCAATTTTTAATCATTTGCCATAAAATTTGTATTATATCGCAAATTTCATATTATGTCTGATGTGCTCTCAGGTCCACAAAAAATATGCGAAAACGTCGCTATTTGAACCCTTATGACTCACATCTCACTATTAAACCCTAATTATGGCAACACCCATGTGGTTTGGAGCAACACTGACCATTTATACAACTGATCAAATTTAATATGAAAGTCAATTTCATTTGATAAACTTTCCTTGTGAAGGTGAAGTTTCATTTTCGCATCATTTAACTTACGGTGAGACTTGTGTTAAATTTCGGAAAAAATAGGAAAATATCTGGCAACACTGTATAAACATATGTTTTCCCCAAGCTTAAGTGTAAATTTTCCATAAGACCAAATATGTAACATTTCAACATGGTGAAGTTGATGTTTTACTTTCACATATTTTTTAAGGAATGCATACCATGGTAGTTTGGTATTTTTAAAACTTGTAAAAAGTTCAAAATATCCACACCTCGCTATTTAACCCTAATTATGGCAACACCCATGTGGTTTGGAACAACATTGACCATTTATACAACTGATCAAATTTAATATGAAAGTACATCTTTTTCTAATAAACTTTCATTTTCAACCTAAGGTGAAACTAGTGCTGAATTTCGAAAATAGGAAAATATCTGGCAACACTGTATAAACAGATGTTTTCCCCAAGCGCAAATGTAAATTTTTCATAAAACCGATGTATCATCTCAACATGATGAGGTCGATGATTCATTTTCATATCTTTATTTTAGTAATGCATGCCATTGTATTTTGGCATTTTTAAGACTGAAAAATAGCTGAAAAAGCTGAAAAAAAAGCTCAACATACGTTGAATTTTGAACATATGTGGCAATACTGTACAGAAAGAAATATTTTCCGAACTCAAATTTAAAATTTAAATTCACATACTAAGTGTTCTTAGGTTAATTTTTAACCTTAATATTGCGTTCATTCCACAATAATTTTAAGGATGTGTACTATTTTTAAGACTTGTAAAAAGCTGGAAATATCTAAATTGTCATATTAAACGCCAGCTATGGCAACACCCATATGGCTTAGAATAACACTGACCATCCCAGATGATCAAATTGAATATGAAATTAACTTTCTTTCTAAAAAAATGTTCCGTATGAAGGTGAAGTTTCATTTTCATATCTTTTAACTTAGGGCGAGACTTGTGTTGAATTTTGAAAAAGTAGGAAAATATCTGGCAACACTGTATAAACTGATGCTTTACCCCCCCACGATCAAAATAACTTTTTCATAAGGACAATGTATCATCTCAACATGACGAGGTCGATGTTTCTTTCTTTATTACAGAAATGCATTATAGTATTTTTATGACTTGTATGTAAAAAGTAGAAAATATCCACAAATCACAATTAAACCCCAATTATGGCAACACCCATGTGGTTTAAAACAACACTGACCATTATAACTGATCAAAATTTATATGAATAAAAACTCTCTTTCTAATAATTGTTCCTTGAAAGGATGATGTTTCATTTTCACATCATTTAACTTAAGGTGAGATTTGTGTAGAATTTCGAAAAATAGGAAAATGTCTGGCAACACTGTATATACAGATGTGTTTTCCCCAAGCTCAAATGTAACTTTTTCATAAGACCAATGTATCATCTCAACATGCTGTGGTCGATGTTGAAATTGGAACACTACCATATGGTTTATGAGCTATACAAAGTTGGTATATTTTCATACTTTGAAAAAATTGAAAAACACCCCTATTTCAAATAAATGGTATAACCCACCCTGACATCCGGTGATTATTTTTATACTTTCACTGCGGCATCTAAGGTTTGACCTATTCATACCTTATAAAGAAAACAGTATATATATATTGTGTATATTAGTAACACTGGCTTCAAAACTTGATCAATTGACTGCTGAAAAGTGCAAAAATTGTGAAAATAGGCATAAAATGAAAATTTGACTGTTACCATGGCAACGGGGATATTTTTCCCAAATTTATTTCATGTGTGTTTGTTTCAGGTCAAGGTGCATCAAATATGAAAGTTTAAAGGAAATCCATTTTTTGACCGTGGCAAACATTTTAAAAAAATTCTCCAAAATAACAGATAATGCCTCTTAAGTCTTTCGAAAGATTTAAAAATAGAATTTCTTTTTCCCGATCCCAAAGAAAATTTAAATCAAACCCCGCGTAAAATAAATCTTAAGGGTAGACGAGGTATTGTTGGTCAAAGCAGCCAAAAAAATCGATTTTCATTGTCTGAATCAATACATTATTGAAAAATAACACTTTGATGTTTTGCAAAAGGTCATTCTACAAATCATATGCTTTGAAAACGTGCTTAATTTATTGTTGTTAATGAGTTATGTACTTTTTGCAAAAGTGTTGTTGTTTCAGCCCTCTTAACAACATAACTCAAGAACCACAAGACCTACAAAAGTATATCTGTGATTTTTGGATTCTTTTACACACTCGCTAAGAATTGAGCAATGCAATTGTTGCCAAAGCTCACTACCATTCGCAAGATGCTGTGAACTACCAAATCACAACAGTTCAAGATTGTGTATAGCCTTAAAGACTTAAAAATGTTCAAGTCTCAACTAAGATTTAAATTTTAAGTCTTTCTAATTTAGAGAGTTCGACCAATAATACCTCGTATCTATAATAAATTACTACTACAAATTATATTTCTAAATGATATATATATATGGTCAATTCCAGCGAAAGCGAGACAAAATTCTCTCTATGTTAAAATTCCACTTTAAAATGTCATTAATAAAGGAAATCACGTTATTGATGAAGCATATCATGTCACGTCCAATGTGCTCTCTTTGTGCATATAGGCCTTTACTAGCAAGTCATACCAGGGGACAAGTTATGATGGCTTAAATGAATTGGCGTTACCCACGAATTCAAAGATAAAGCACCATATATGTCATTGAATGTCCTTCAATCAAAATGAAATTATTACCGTTAGAAAGACGTTTGCATGATCTCTCATCATATGTAAAACGATTGAATTCCACCAAAGTTTTTGGACTCTAGAGGCCATTAAGTCAATTTGGCTAATAATTTTGTTACCCGCGTATCAAAAATAAAATGGTCGTTCTGAGAAATGTTAAGTGAATATGCCATAAATGACTATATCATGAAACGAAGTTTCGTTCTATAATTCTGAGGTCCAAGTGATTATTTTATGCAAATACGTTTTACCCATAAAATTCCATAAAATCAAATTTGACGTTACCCACGTATCAACTGTTACCCACGAGTCCAGCAAATATAATTGCCATAACTTAAATTAACATTTAATGACTTTGGACACTGAATTTAGTTTGACAAGCGCTTAAAATTGTAAATCGTAAAAATACGTTCACCGCTTTAAAAAAGAATCTACGACGGTTTAAACTTTTGTTACCCACAAATCCCGAATAGATGCTAACCTTGAAAAACAAGGAGATTGTTTATTTTAAGTTTAAATCAGCACATATTCAAGCCATGGGTATGCTATAATTTTTACAGTACTTACAGTTTATGCACCTAAGAAACGCAAACCCCAAACGATACTATAGTACTTATAGCTTTACCCACGAATTCGGCGTTACCCACGAATCCAAGGATTTACTCGTAAATTATATATTTCTTATGCATCTTAACATTTTGAAAACATGCGAAATAGGTTCCAAAACAATCCTGTTTAATAGCGTCCTCTTGAAGGTATACTGAAGCTGTATCATGAAGTTTTGATTGATTATCCTAAAGTACCATTTTTTGGGTAAATGCAATTGGTTAGAGAAACGGGAATCATTGAAACACAATGGAGGAATAACTGCATGATGGTTTCCAACCTTCTGTAATATTTTCTATTTTGCCGCTTACCAATACATACCTTCAAATATGTGTTACCCACGAACATTTTGGTTACCCACGAATCCCTACTTAAATTATAGTTAACAATGTATTGAAAGGGTTTTAGTTCATAGGAACTGTCAAACACGAGTTAATAGAATATTGCTGCATGAAAATATGGAATAATTTTACTAAAATAATAATATAAAACTGTTTGCTCTGTCTATTTGAATTTGGCAACTTCATTATTCTCAAAATTTTTATACCCAAAATGCCATAATGATCCATTCTAAATATTCCATGTAGTCTGTATTTTGATTAAAATTCATTTTAGTGCCATTGCAGCCTGAATTATTGACATACGGAAAAGTATTTTTTATATTTATTTAAAAAAATTAATAGGAATTGCTATTTTCCAGACGCTGTTACCCACGAATCCATCCGAGATCCTCATCCTGCGACGAGATACAAAATCTAACTTTATATTTATATGAAGCATTTATTCTAATCTTTCAAATAATACAGTAATGTTAAATGACAGCCACTTTGGAAAGAGTTCGAAGAATTGACACAATCTTGACTGTACACCTGGTTCTTTCTTAAAATTTGTAATAACCAAAATATTCCTTTTAGATATATGTAATAAAGTTCTATTTAACGTTCAAAGTCTTCACCGATTTCTAGTGTATATGAGTCACACATAAAATATTGAAAGATATTAAAGAAAGTGAAATTTTATGGAGTACAACAGGTGAAAAAGGCTTGAATTCGTGGGTAACATGCATATGCGCATTTAACACTTTATTTGGTATAGCAAGAAAAGTTATTTTTCAATCCGATGGCACTTCCACCTGATGATTCACTAGATATGATCGTCTCATTTGATAAGTCTAGAATTGAAAAGGAAAACATTTTCAAAATGGCCCCAGAGAGAATTTTGTCCCGCTTTGGCTGGAATTGACCATATAATCTCCTCTCATACCATTAATCACATTAAATAAAACATTTACATGTTCATAAGATATAAAACAAGAAATGTCTTTAAAAAAGACAATGCCTCCAAGATACAAATGGGCACCTTTTGTTATTAGTTAAGGAGACACTTATAATGCTAGCTTTAAGGTAACGCTATTGGATATAGATTTTTGTCTGATTGAAATATGTGAGCCCATTCTCTCCTGATTACAAGACTGAAAATTTTATTTTAATCGGATATTCGGTTACCAAAATATGGCCTGTCAAAATGGCTTTCTTTTATTTTTGTTATGCAATGTTGTCAGGTAGGCCTTATTTTCTAATTATATATGCAAGAGTTATACAAAGTAAAATGTTTAGATCGGCTACAAAATAAGATATAAAACCCATGGATGCCTTTGGCAAATTTCCATTTGCATAATTAATTTGGGCCCTAATCAACTTTTCTAATAAGTGGCCCTGATTATTTATGCAAATTGAAATTTGCCAAAACGCAACCGTAATTTTGTAGTATAGTGTGTGTTCTACCCATGTAGGCCTACCATGCCTCAGTGCCATAGCTCTTTTAATTGTATCTGATTATCTGAAATCTTTACTTTGCATAATTCATGCATGTAATTAGAAAATCATCTGGCAACTGGAAACTGCAAAAATATAGAAAATAAAAAGAAAGTTGTTGCCAATTTTTTTGTTTTGGTTTCGCGCCATTTTGACAGGCCATATCTCAAGAACCGAATGTAATCTACAGGGCATAAGCTTTAACATACTAGGCCTATAGTATTATTTAAATAGAAAGAAAATCTAAATTTGTGCATTAGCCAATAGGGCCACGGTCACCTAAAGCCATCTTGCAGATAATTCTGATGTATGAAATAAGACCTTCAAACTTTCAGATATGAAGAGTTCCAGATGCAGGCAGCCGTTTCTGTTTTTTAAAATATAGGCCTAAGTTGTATCAAGAGTCATTTCTTGTGGATTTTTTGACTGAAAATTACAATTGTAACGTTTCAGAGTAACAGATTTTCGTATCAGATTCTTTTATGCTTGTTTATTATTACATTTTGTATTCAGGACTAAAATAATATTAATATTATTATATTTAGGGGGGTCTTTTCATAGGCCATTACTTTTTTGTATGTGTAATTGAATAAAAAATCAAAAACATTATTGTTTTGTTTTCTTTCCTTCATTGTGCTTTGTTTTGCATCGAAAGGGCCAATATCAACACATGTAAGAAGTATTGTGTGGGGAAAGATGATTTTTGCATTTTATTTTTATTTTTATCTTAACAAACAAAAAGCAAATTTCTCAGTCATAGTCTTGAAACGGTCATGGGTATGCATACAAAAATATTGCAACAGTAGGGCCTACTCAGTAGAATGTAAAAAACTGACATACATACCACCAACAACATGACCAACCACGCATGGGAAGCAAATACTTTAAAACGAATTATTCCGAATTATATCAACGCAATAAAATTGCAATACTTTAGTACATGATTTGAACAGCAATGAAGCCGGCCATAGGCGCGGCTAGGCGCATCATAGTTGAACACGGCACAGCACATACATCTCGTATGCAGAGAAATCAAATAGCTAGCCGGTCTTTTCAATCCCATCATTTCAACCTATCATTATGATGTAGACACGCATGCACGATGATTGCGGCCTAGTCGAGCCTAGCATATCATGCATGCCAGTCGGCCTGCTGACTCACCGCGTATTAAATGACACAAAAATACCTCAAATTTTGCACAAAACAATCCATGATGTCAAATTATCACATCCAAAGTGTCGCCATGAACGTCAGCTTCAACTTCTCCAGCCAAAGTTTTTGCATTGATAATCAGGTTTCATGTAATCATGAAATTAAACCTTGTTTAATGTGTTTTCCCATTGCCACACACAGCATAACGGTTGTCCGACTTGATTTCTACGATATTGCTGATGTGCTCTATCTTTATTCCATGATGAGGTTACAACCCATAATTAAATACCGAATTAAAAATACTAGTTTGCGTCTGACGTCATGACAAAGGCGCGCCGTGATTGGTTGCTGACCTGCGCAGTATGGCATTTTTGGTCTGGTTGACAGGACGGCATACGCAAGCTAGTCTTTTTAATTCGGTCTTCAATTATACAACATATGAGTTTGAAAAATTCTAATGCATAATTCATGAGCTTGATAGACTCGCACCATTGGCGCCACGTGCTAGGTGTTTCTAGAATCCCTATAGAATAAGATTAATTTTAATGCTAATTTATTGCACATGCTGAGGAAGCGTGATTACCTTTTTGAACATTCGGAAATGGCGATAGGCGAATTTATGTATGGCGCAAAGTGGTGGGGGATATATATTGGGCTCTCGATATTGGGCGGAAATTAGAGTACTTGTCAGAATATAAATTTGTACAATCGGCCTATATGCCGCGCAATGTGCGGCATTTTAGGTGTAAATTTCAAATCATACTACCTCCTGGCGGAGGCAGAAAAATTTACAAACCGCGAAAGACTCTGACCGCGCAAGACGGGTGATCGCTAGTACCCTTAAATTACTGAGTATGCTGTACAACAATAGGGTCTAGGGTTCTGAGTGTATTGACTCAGCATCCAATTGATATTCATGGAGACTATAATCATGCCTGGATGGTTTTATCTTGAAAGACATCAACTCCTATTTGACATGGAGGATTTTCCGAATGATTGCACTCGAAAGACATTCTTTTAGAAAACGACAATTATGCAAATTAAGAATTTGCCTATCAAAGTGGTATCAGCACGGTGAAGCAGCCGGGGTGGGAATCATTATTTACTATCGAAATTAAACTGGTATATATAATTATTCATTTTAATATTTTAGCTGCATATATTGTCTTATTTTCTCTTATAATACTTGAGTATACTTCGACTTGTGTATACTAGCAGGAAATAATAATGTTAGCACTTTTGCACAGCACATTCTTCCAAGGACAATTGTAATAACAGCAACGCAACGTTAGCTTCTCAGCAGCAATGATAATTTAAAATTTATTTTAGATTTATTATTAGATTAGGCCAAATAAAAAAATAAACATGTTTCACGTCCCCCCCCCCCCGCTTCCTTTTTTGAGGTTTTTTCAATTATATTTTTATTTTTGAAATTCAGTCATAACTTTTCAAAATTATGTCTAAGAAGTAGAGATATGCTTTCTACAGCCTTGCTGATAATCAAGAAACACTTTTGGAATGTTTTGTGATAATGAGAGGGGCATATCTCTCAGAACAACAAATAATAAAAATTCCCTTTTAAAGGGAAAGCCAGCTTCAATGCCGAAGAGGTCTTGTAATTAGTTTGGGTGGAAGGCATTTTTAGGATCACTCTTTTTTATGATCCATCATGTTTCATGACAGTCCACCAAACCAGGTGGTGTTCGCATTGCATTTTCATCGTCAACCGTGTAATTGAACAAACATTAACTCCTATAACTTCCTGTCAACTCTTCAATTAAATACTCCAAATTGTCTTTTTGTCTTTTCTGCCTTTTAGGCTACCCTTGCTCATTATTAATATAAAGAAATACACTGCAGTTTTTAGTTAATTGGCTAAAAACTGTCATCCTACTTGCCTTATACATGCACATTAATTTTATATTAATTTATATATTAATTCGCAATTTATGCATATGCATATCACATTATAAAATGCATAAAGACTGATATTGTTCAATAGGCCTACATGTATATAAATTATACCCATATCAAAAATAGGCCCTGAATTCTGAAATTACATCAAATTTTTCCCGTTGAAAAGACAAAACTGATGTTTAAGATATCAATTATTTCATAAATTACATTTTGAGTCATTTTTATCCATAAAACGATACAGGATATAGGATATTTTTACTTTGACTTTTACGTCCATAAAGGTTTAATCATGTTATCAATACACACATCTCATGCTGTGCTGATCTCCAGGAGGTCTGAAAATGTAAATCTAAGAACGCCTGATATAAACAAGGATACTATCATATGTTCTTTCGTTGACATGCTGTGGAAACTATTATAGGCCTGGCATATAACTTTTAATGTCATATTTCCTTCAAACCATAACTTTTGAAATTCTCACCCGTTTTCATTCGTTGAAACGGCAAAACATACTTTCTTTTTCTTACAAATCGAATAACATGTCTTACATATATTTTCACCATACAAATGTCCGCTAAGTAATTCAAACCAATGCTAGTACCCCGCGCCGTAATCTCTTTATCAAACAAAGACGATCTCCGAATTAGATAGCCAGCTCTTAGCTGGCGAAGAGGCCTCCTCCTTTTTCCAGGTATTACTGTGTGCGCTAAAACAGCTCTAATTATACGTATTTACACCGAAAAAAAAATAAAATAAAAAGCCCCATCTTCCTCCTTTTTTTCAAAAACCCGGACGTGAAACATGTTTTTTATTTTACTTGGCCTAATATGCATGCTATTGCCATCACATTGTCTTACATGTGCATGAAAAGGGTAACAAGTTAATGATTACTGACAGATTTGTAGGAAATTGGCAAGCAACTTAAAATGGCTCAAATACGTATGTCAGTGATTTTTGTGACCATTTCAATGTAATCAATTTTTCCGCATTTCCTCAGTGTAAACTTAATAAAGACCCTGCCTTGTGCATTTATTAAAACCTTGAGGGCCATAGCGTACAACTTATTTGCCATTGAATTTTGGTCACAATTTATCCAAAATCAAATTTGCCTGATACAGGTGTATGATACTAGGCCTAGCTGTCCTCTCCCTGAAATCAGTATGATGAGTTTGTTTATCACTAGACCTCTGTACTGTCCATTGTGATAAAGCAAAGATCCTAAAGCGGGATAATTGGGACCAACTGCAGTTCATTTTGAATAGGTGGGCGTGTTTATAGTGGATGTATACGGAAAGATTTACTGCAATACAATTGATTTCGCAGTACTTATACGCTAATATACGCTATAATAACGGAAAATCTGGCTCACTATAAACACGTTAATAGCTCTTTGTAGAAGTATCGAGCTACCTCCTTCTATTCTTTATATCTCTAGTTTTATATATTTATAACCAATCTCAAGACACCCATCTACCCCGGGAGTATAACAATCGCTCCTTTAAAAATACTCTTTTAGGGTATGGATGTGTGGCATCAAAAGTCCCAATTTCTAATGCTATTTATTCTATGATGAATTTCAGTCTGTGATGTTCAGTGGAGCATGATATTCTTTTCAACATTATCCCATCTTTTTGGTTGCCAAAACTGCAGTTTGGTTGCTCAATTGGGCGACTTTTGAAGTTTCCCCCCACGATATTTGAATATTTCCTGTGGCGTAGAAACAAATGGCTACGAAAAAAAAAAAAATTGGACGACTTTTCAACATTGGCCCCGCGACTTCCGATAGTACCCTGTGTCATATAAACCAACGGTTAAGAGAAAAATTGGGTGACTTTTCAATGATATGACTCGCCATAAAGTGCTGAAATTTGCTGGCAACCCATGACACCGAAAGAGCTAGGGCGTTATTTTCGGGGTTATTTTACTTCGCTTGACTTCCTCCTGCATAATTATGTAATATTGTTCTGCTGACATTCGAGATGTATGGACGTATAGTGTTAGCTGCAGCCACTGTGACAATTCTGTGTTTTACAGGTATGTAAAATTGCTTACTTATTCATAAGGTGCAGAATTGGTCTTTTTGAAAAATATCGTAACAAAATATCAAATATCGTCGATACTATCGTCTTAAAACTATCATGACAGTGTCAAATAGCTATCAAGTTTCATTTGAAAATATGATCAGAGCTTAATATACATAGGTACGGCGTATATAGATAGGACTGGCAAGCGAGTCTACTGTTTTACCAGAAATATCATAGAAATATCATCAGTTATAAATCTAGCTTCATGATATTTAGAAGATATATATCGCCCAAATATCGCCAGTTTCGAATACTTTGTATATCGCCAAACTATCTTTCTAGATCTAGTTTTACAAATCTAGACTCGCTTGCCAGTCCTATATACGCCGTACCTAGACCAAATCTAGTGTCATGATATTTAGAAGACTATAATCGTTTAAATATCGCTACATGTACTTTCTATCTGATATTTACATTAGGGTGATTCACAAAAAATGAAATTGGTATTTTTCAACGGGACACCCCCTCATTTTGTTCATTTTGATAATAAAATCATACCTGGAAAATATGAAAAAAATTCAAAAAAGTTTAGGGGGTGCTACCGGTCAATGAACTTTTGTACACAAAGTCAATGGGATTTATGAGCCATTTTCTTTACAACACAAAAAAGCCATGTTATTTTTCCCTGATTGTGCCAAAAATATTTGATCATAGTGTGAGTAATGTCCTTAAAATAAATGCTAAAGAAAATTGTAAAATGTTAACCCGCTTTCCAGAAAATTGCATTTTGTGAAAACTGTTACATTTGGGGCAAGGCAGTTGCTGGAACAGCCAAAATATTATGGTACTTGTCACAAGTACCTTGCACAAGGTGTAGTTTTGAACTGGCCACTATCCAATGTTGTGACCCCAATTTATATACATTTCTTTTCAACCATGGTGAATCTAATCCTTCCTGTGGTCATTCAATTCAAACAATACAAATCTTCATCAGGTATGGCCATAATGACCACCCCTGATACAGATGTATGGATTTTGATAGTTACTATTACATAAGATTTCAAAAGCTGGTATCACCAT
Organism: Amphiura filiformis; assembly: GCF_039555335.1. Classification (NCBI taxonomy): domain Eukaryota; kingdom Metazoa; phylum Echinodermata; class Ophiuroidea; order Amphilepidida; family Amphiuridae; genus Amphiura; species Amphiura filiformis. Next base: position 62,351,837 of record NC_092634.1, read on the forward strand.
TGGGGTAAACTAATATGTGAAGAATTTTAATCTTTTTTTTTATCAACAGTTCAGTTCAATAAGGTATAAATTTGGGGTGCCTGGTGGGATTCCAGGGGACATCCCAGGGTATTCTTTTCTTGAGCTACACTCCCTCTGTCACTTTTAAAACATTTTTTATTATTACAGTCAACTATGAACTTTAATTTGGTAAAAACCCATGTTTTCACAAAGTTAGGTATATCATTGAACATTTACTTCAGTTTTGCAAGCCTGGTAGACTTTTTTGGCCCTGAAATAAGCGTTTGAAATTTTTGACAAAAAATCCCATTGACTTTGTGTACAAAAGTTCATTGACCGGTAGCACCCCCTAAACTTTTTTGAATTTTTTTCATATTTTGCAGGTATAATTTTATTACCAAAATAAACAAAATGAGGGGGTGTCCCGTTGAAAAATACCAATTTCATTTTTTGTGAATCACCCTAATTTTACATGCTATAGCCGAAATATCAGCTTTCTAGATTTTGTGATAAACATTAAAACAAGTTTAAATTCATGATATTTTGAAAGTATACATCGTCCAAATATCATCAGTTTCTATGCCAAAATATCACCTTTAGTCTATATGCTGTCATGCCTTTCAAAATTAATGGCGATATATCTGATAGTTAGACAAGTCTAACGTCATGATATTTAGAAGATATATATCGTCTAACTATCGTCAACATTGCTAGATTTTATATGATATTTGCATGATATATATCGCCAAAATATCATCTTTCTAGATGCTTGATCTTAAACGTCAAAAATAATGGCGATATATCTGATAGTTGGACAAGTGTATAGCTTCATTATATTTAGAAGATATTTTTCAAATATCTAATCGTCAGTGACAGTGTCTTTATGATATTTACATGATACATATCGCCAAAATATCATCTTTGTACATGTAGATGCTGTCATGCCTTCACAAAATGGCAACGATATATCTGATAGTTAGACAAGTTCATGATAATTGGAAGCTAAACATCTCAAAATAATTGATTACCCCCTCCTTAAATGATGGCCATTGTTGATGCCATTTACCAAAATCAAAGTTTGTTTTGTGTCTGCACCCCTATGGTTGTTTGTTTATGTGTAATAGCGCCCTCATTACTTGTTTTGAAGTAAGCTAAACATAGCCTGCAGCCCATCAATCACATGTAGCCACTGGAGGCTGCCATCTTGACCATTGAAAGTGTTTGAGTGCTGGGACCGTTGGCCCTAAACTAGTTTTTACCATAGAATATTCATAATTATATTGTGTGTCTGATGTAACCAGCTAAGAAGAAATCAAGAGCAGATAATAAAGCTTCTTAAGATACTAATCGTATCCTTTGTCATCTGATGCATCTAAATTTCAAGTTGTTTATTCATGCGTTGAAAGCAGTAAGGACGGTAACTACATTCCCGGTTCCGGCATAATCAGCTCAGGGGAGTGATCCAAGTTTGCTCCTACAGCCATTATTCAAAAACGGGCGATTGTATTACAAATCTGTAAAATGCGTTGGAAGCAGATTTTATTTCTGCGCATTTTGACACCTCATGTAATACGATAGCCCAGAAAACAATTAAACACCGGTCGATTTTAATGTAAGCCTACAGAGGTCCAGATTTGAAAGTTGTACTTACAACAATTCAATACAAACACAGTACACACTCGGATATCATTACTACACAGGTTTCCCTTTGTTCGAAATATTCACTAACGGCAAAGCTTGCGAGGGCATCCGTGAGCAAATTCGTAGCTAGTGTTTCTCTAGCAAGTTCCCTCCATTATACTGAATACAAATCAATAGAATTTACTGCAACTTTCAAATCCTGGGTTACCATGGTTACATGGACCTAATTGTACAATGCGCCGTCAATATTTAGACAATTGCTACAAATGAGGCGTCAAATTGTGCAGAAATAAATTCTGCTTCCAAAGCATTTTACAGATTTATAATACAATAGCCCGTTTTTGAATAATGGCCATTATTTAAAGGGGGTTAATTACTATTTTTTGAGATGTTTATAATCGTCTCACTTCATTGACTTATGTTTTGCATGCATAACTAAATCTAATAATATTATATATAGCCTATGTAAGGAAAATGGACTTATTCTTCAAGTGCCTAAACCTGAAACTTATTCCCTAGGGCCTACGTGTATTACAAACGGAATTACAGATGAGAGCATATTTACGAAAGTTAAACTTAACATCTCCGAAAAAGGCACTCAGGCCACACAACACTAAATACCACACCAATCAAACATGTTCAACGACTAGTACACACTCAAATTAGTCATGCCTAAATACATAAAAATAATACAAATTGCTCAATGTTGCTCAATGTTGAGCAAAAAGGAAACAGAGCAACAAAATGAGTTAAATAGTACTCAACATGCGCACTATTTTGTCAGGGGGTGGTCCATACAATCACACCCCCCCCCCCAATGTTGACGCCTGTATATGGGTTTTTGACCAAATTAAGGTGGTATTGGAGGCATTATGAAAGAGTGCTCTAAACATGTTTTAAACAGATTAATTGAGTAGAGCAAAGCACACTTATTAATATGCCTTTTGTTTGAAGCAGATCGGACATACGGTTTTCAAAATATATCAATTTATATTTTCTTTTTAACTTATTGTTTTTATCAATAATCAATATAGTTAATGAGCTAAAATGACTGGAGAAGCTCATTAACATATCATTTTTACCAATATTTTGCTAAAATCCTTGCATAAATGTTCAGGTACTTTTATTTTGCATACTTTTGTTTGAAACTTGGTCAAAGTGTTCCTAATGTGTTCTAAAGTATTATATAGTGAAGCCGCTCCCTCATTTGCATATTTGCATAATTAATAATTTATGAAAATTAGCTCATTAATTATGCAAATATGCAAATTAGAGGGCGGCTTCACTATATAATACATTAGAACATAATGATTAGAAACACTTTGACCAAGTTTCAGGTCAAAAGTTTGCAAAATAAAAGTACCCTGAACATTTATGCATTGATTTTTAGCAAATATTGGCAAAAATTACATATTAATAAGCCATTGCAGTCTGTTTAGCTCATTAACTATATTGATTATTGACAAAAACAATAGGATACAAAGAACATATAAATTGATGTATTATGGAAACCGTATGCCCGATTTGCTCCAAACAAAAGGCATATTGATTAGTGTAATAATTTATTCAATTTTGCACCATATTTCAACAGTTTAGCTTCAAAATGGCAAAATTTTTTAAGAATTTTTTTCCAACCACATCCCCCACTGTCAAAAAGAAATCTACGCCACTGCCATAAATACAAGAAATATTACAACTAACTCAAATATTTATCTCTTTTCTTGCATCTTCAACTAAATCCAAGGTACACCTTCGTACCTACCCACATCAATTTCTAAATTCTCAAAATAAAAAGTATTTTTCACAAGCAGTCTCTTATCAGAAATTAGTTATGTCAGGCGGATTTATCCGCCTGATATACTGTGAAGCTCCTAAATCTTCTTTCTTTCTTCTTTAGTAGAACTAAAAATTGCTATTAGTGCCAGACGCTTGGACCAATGTTGACCAAACTTGGCCACAAGAAGCACTGACCCAAGCTTAATATAACTTCTACACAGATAGGGGTCAAAGGTCATGTAAGGGTTATTAGGGGTCATTTTGTGAAAATCTTAAAAATGCTACTGCTCCTTTAAATGGCATGCTATGACCACCAAACATGGTCAGCAAGAACCGCCGGCCCAAGCTTCAAATAAGTTGTACCACAGATTGGGGTCAAAGTTCATGTAAGGCTTAATAGGGTCATTTTGTGAAAATATTTGCGTGAAATGTAATGAAGCAGCTATCATTAGAGGCAGCAACCTTGTGCTGGGAAACAGCTATCTGATAACAAGAGATAAGCATATAGTTTCGTTGCATGCTTGGGCATGTCTACTGGTGTGGTTTTAAGTTTCCAGGAAAATTAACAGTAAATATTGTGCTGCTATTTTGATAATAAGAGGTAAGAGTTGTTAGGTTTGGAAATTATGCTATCCCATGATGCATTTATGAAAACACACACTAAAGGTTTGGAAATGATGCTATCCCATGATGCATTTATGAAAATACACACTAAAGGTATGTGATAAATGCTATATAGTTGCTTGTGCGGTGGGGATGGTGGTCAAATTATATTCCTTCCCATGATGCATTTATGAAAATCAATACATACACACTAAGGCTATATGGTAAATGCTATATAGCAATAACGGTGAATACCAGTACTCAGGGTTTGTGGGGGGGGCAAATTTTGAAATTTGTCCGATTGGGCTAAAACGTATATATAATAATCATAAGGGATCATGAAACATCAGCTATGGTCATCCAAGGTCAAATGTTACAGCTGCTCCGATGGGGCAGTAACTCTGGGGAAATGATCCCTGACACTTGGGGAGTATGTAACTGCAAAGGTCATGTGAGGTCAAAGGTCAGGTCAAATTTAAAGTTGCTCCGATAGTGCTGTAACTTCGGGAAAATGATCCCTGACAATTGGGGAGTATGAAACCACAAAGGTCATGCGAGGTCAAAGGTCAGGTCAAATTTAAAGTTGCTCTGATAGGGCTGTAACTTCGGGAAAATGATCCCTGAAAATTGGGGAGTATGAAACCACAAAGGTCATGCGAGGTCAAAGGTCAGGTCAAATTTAAAGTTGCTCCGATCGGGCTGTAACTTGGAGAAAATGATCCCTGACAATTGGGGAGTATAAAACCGCAAAGGTCGTGTGAGGTCAAAGGTCAGGTCAAATTTTAAGTTGCTTCGATTGGGCTTTAACTCGGGGTAAATGATCCCTGACACTTGAGGAGTATAAAACCACAAAGGTCAACTGAGGTCAAAGGTCAGGTCAAATTTAAAGTTGCTCCGATTGGCCTGTAACTCAGGGAAACCAATTTCTGACACTTCATGAGTATAAAACTAAAAAGGTCATGCAAGGTCAAAGGTCAGGTCAAATTTAAAGTTGCTCCGATTGGGCTGTAACTTAGGGAAAATGATTACCGACACTTGGGGAGTATGAAACCATAAAGGTCATCTGAGGTCAAAGGTCAGGTCAAAATAAATATTGCTCCGATCAGGCTGTAACAACTTGCGGAAATGATCCCTGACACTTGGGGAGTATAAAACCGTAAAGGTCATCCAAGGTTACAGGACAGGAAAGGTCAAATGAGGTCAAATGTTAAAATAGGCCCGATTGGGCTTAAATGTGATGCAAATTATCCTTGATTTGAGATAGCATGAGTAGTCAACTCACGTTTACCTGAGGTCAAAGGTCAAATGAGGTCAATCAGAAGTCATCGCCTGAAATTCGTGGCTCGTGAGCCACAGTAGCTCTAGTTTAGACTTGGGAGCCCAAAGAGCTTGAAAAGCGCTGAAGTTCTACATTTACAGTCTACAGAGCGTTATTTAAAACGAGACAAAAACAAATTATTATTGGTAACACTGTGTGCAAGCCAAACACTGTCCCGAGGCTAGACATGATGATTTATTTTTGAATAAAAATTGGTGAAAAGAAAAATTCATTTTTGTTGTATTGTTTGAAGCTTTAAAAGTTGAATAATGAGACAAAAGAAAATATTTGAGGAAATTCAGACATCCTTGGGTTTTCAGACATCCTGATTCCTTGGAATGTCTGGTTTAGGGACCGTTCACAAACACTAGGGGGGGGGGGGGGCTGATGCAAAAAGAGGGGTCCTTAAATTTTTTGACCCTCCTAAGGGGGAGGGGCTGAAAATTGAGTTTTTATGCTTTTCTATGGTGTTGACCCATAATTTTCATGCAAAAAAAGGGGGGGAGGGGACATTTTTGAGGTCCGACAAGGGGCCCCGAAAAATGTTCGAAATATGTTTGCATCAGGCCCCCCTATCAAGTGTTTGTGAACGGTCCCTTAACAAAAAAAAGGCAATCACACAAGAATTGGTTTTGCGCCGACCCCGCTTCCTCAGTTTTATATTCCAAAAGAATTGTTTAATATGCTATTCAATGCTGCATACAATTGAAAATAGAAGGGACCAGTAGAAGGAGAAGGAGATGAAACCAGGGGAAATAGCACAGGGCACTTAAGTTTTGGAGGTGGCCCGCCCTGCTCGTCCAAAACTTGAAACTTCAAGTGTAGATAGGGTTGTTGGTTGAATCCACTGTTATTTGTTGGTCTTACGAAAAATATTCTATATAATATTGAGTTTAAACTTGATATTCATAGCAGATTAGTGATTCCCTTTTATATTTATCCAAATATCACATGTTTCTACGATTGTTTTATAGCCAAATATCGATTTTGACCTATAGTTGATGTATAAACATCTAAAAAAGTAACTAACCCCCTTTAATAATGACCCTTATTCAAAAAGGGACTATTGTATTACAAATCTGTAAAATGCGTTGGAAGCAGAATTTATGGGGTGCACCGCTCAGTCCCACACGCCGCTAGTCCTACACGCCGCTAGTCCGACACGCCGCTAGTCCGACACGCCGCTAGTCCGAATCTGAAAAACACTTTTTCAGTACGACACTCCGCTAGTCCGAATTTAAAATACACTCTGCCAGTCCGACACGCAGCTAGTCCGAATGTGAAATGCAGTGCGATAGTCCGACACACCGCTAGTCCGAATCTGAAAAACACCTTTTCAGTTCGACACTCCGCTAGTCCGAATATGAAAAACACTGCGCTAGACCAAAACTGAAAAAATAACTGCGCTAGCCCGAATCGGAAAAACACTCCTTCAGTCCGACACTGCGTTAGTCCGACTACATACCGCTAGTCCGAAACTAAAAACCATTGCGCTAGTCCGAATCTGAATAGCACTGCGGTAGTCCGAATCTGAAAATCACTGCGCTAGTCCGAAACTGTAAACCATTGCGCTAGTCCGGATTTGAAATTCACTGCGCTAGTCCGAATCTGAAAAGCACTGCGCTAGTCCGAATATGAAAAACACTGCGCAAGTCCGAAATTCGGACCAGCGCAGTGTTTCTCAGATTCGGACTAACGCAGTGTTTCTCTGATTCGGACTGTTAAAAGATTTGCCCTTCCTAATATGGACTAGCGCAGTGTTTCTCTGATTCGGACTAGCCAATTGGTTCACATATTCGGACTAGCGCAGTAGTTTTCAATTTCGGACTAGCGCATTGCTTTTCAGTTTCGGACTAGCGCTATGGTTTTCAGTTTCGGATTAGAGACGTGTTTTTTAGATTCGGACTAGCGCTGTGGTTTTAAATTTCGGACTAGCGCTTTGCTTTGCAGTATCGGACTAGCGCTATGGTTTTCAGTTTCGGACTAGAGCCGTGTTTTTCAGATTCGGACTAGCGCAGTGTCGGACTGAAGGAGTATTTTCCAGATTCGGACTAGCGGTGTGTCGGACTGAAAAAGTGCTTTTCAGATTCGGACTAGCGGCGTATTTTTTAAAATTCTGTAAACCACGCCGCTAGTCCGAATTTTTATCGGACTAGCGGCGTGGTTTTGATAATTAAATTTCGGACTAGCGGCGTGTCGGACTCGTGCAGTGGTTTTCATTTTCGGACTAGCGCATGCCTTATTCGGACTAGCGCCCGTACTTTTCATTTTTGGACTGACGCACCTCTAAGTACAGGGAATTTGTGTTGTCGGACTAGCGGAGTGTCGGACTAACGCCATGTACCCGAATTTATTTCTGCGTATGTTGACACCTCATTTGATACGATAGCCCAGAAAACAACAAAACACCAGTCAATTTAATGTAGTAAGGTCCAGATTTGAAAGTTGCACTTACATTCTTCTTCCATTATACAGTCAGCTACCTGCACAACGGATTCTTTTGTTCTGCAAGGCTCACTCAGTCATTTAATGAGGCAATACAAACGATCGAAATTGGTGTTGAAATGAGCAAAATTTTGAGTTACACCTTTTCAGTGTAAAAATTTTTTTCTCAGCCAAATGAAAAGCAATAATTTTCATTTTTTCAGTAAATGGCTGCAAAAACTATAATGCTTGATACTGATTTTTTTTTAAATCCTGGTGTTAAACTTAGGCCTGAAATTCAGTCATTTAGTGTAAGATATTCGATTTTTATAGGCTTCAGCTCGGCCCGCGAGCTTTTTCTTGGATCAACCTTTTAGCTTTTCAAAGTAATATAGTTCGCTAATGAAGGATTTTCCCCAACTTTCTAAAGCACATCACCGTGAGCTATATATCATAGTTTTGTCAGAATTTCCGTTTTGATTTCACCATCTTTCACTGTCGGCTGAAAAAATTTCTAAATCAACACGTGAAATCTAAAGGCTAGTACTAGCATTGTGGATCGATATCCCTGGGTTTAATAGGAATACCGGCATGGCTATAGTGTTGCCAGAACTTCAATATAGCAAAGAAATTCCCAGACCTATAGCGCTCCTACTGATCATGTTTAACCAGAACACCCAATTGGGGATTTAATCGCTGGTCGGGCAATTGGCTTTCAATGAAAAATTGACCTGGATAACAACAAAGGAAATATCGACTATTTCAGCTGGTTGCTCTCGAGATAAAAGTACTCACCATTGCCTACTTTTACTTAGTTTGACATTTTCGGAGACTGAATGGAAAAAGGGTAAAACAAAAACGGAAATTCTGACAAAACTATAACATATAGACCCACACGATGTGCTTTACAGAGGTGGGAAATATCTTTCTTTAGCAAACTATGTTAGTTTGAGACACTAAAACATGAATTCCGTAAAAAGCTCGCAGGCGAATTCAAGGCCTATAAAAATCCAAAATATCACACTAAAAGACACAATTTGATGCTTAATTTTAACACCAGGATTTAAAAAAATGTATATCCAAGCACCAAGTTTTTAACTGACATTACTGAAGAAAAAAAAAAATATTGCTTTATATTTGACCGAGAAAATTAATTTCATAGCAAAAAGGTGTATCTCTGAATTGTGCTGATTTTTACATGTATCGATCGACTTTTAGCGCGACTAAGCATTTCTAAAGAATTGGTTGTCCAGGCGGCAGACTGTATACTGAATACAAATCAATACAATTTACTGCAACTTTCAAATCTTGGGTTACATCGATTTAAATGTACGCTGTGACGTCAATATTTAGTCATTTGTTTTAAATGAGGTGTCAAAATTCTACTTCCAACGCATTTGACAGATTTGTGATACAATCGCCCGTTTTTGAATAATAGTCAATATTTAAGGGGGGGAGGTAGTTACTTTTTTGGAGATGTTTATTACCCGTCTCAAATATTTTGAGGGTCCACTTACATTATGTTATCATAGTAACAATATGTACAAGCTATACTGAAATTGGTTTCATGTTTTATGAGATCATTCTCCTGGGATGATCATGCTCTTGTATTTGTGGGTTTTTTTGTTAAAGATCAAGAGTGAGTGTCCTACCAGTGAGGTCTTTATGGGAGGTGGGGTGCCCGGTGGGGTGCCCGGTGGGGTGGCCCTACATGTATATATACAAGAAATTTGCGTGCATTTCTTTGTAAATTGATTTTACCTCATGTTTTGGAGTATGAGTTTGTGTACCCAGTGCACGTAAAAGGTCATTTTACAAGGAAATTGATGTTGAAAAACTGTACCTTGATAGATGAGCATGTTTGATATGAAATAAAACAATGAAATAACAAGAACACAGCAAAAGCATGGCCACATCGTAGAACAGGACACGATGTAAACACCCACACACCTCAACGTATAACTCTATCATTTTTGATGATAAGAACTCGCCACTAAGAAACTCTAGAAATATGCATTATGCTAGTAAAACGCACCTTCCCGAAAATGTTCGAGGAAAGCCAGACATCCTTGGATTGTCTGGTTCATTAAACACGCAAAAGAATTTGTTTTGTGCCAACCCTGCTTCATCTGTAAGAGAATTGTTATACGATTCAATGACGTAATTTGAAAGTAGAATTTTAATAATGGTAAAGAATAATTACCTTTCAATAGTAAGTGTCAATAAAAATTAAGCCTCGATCTTTTCTTTCTTTTTTAATTTACCAAATCGGCAAATTCTCAAAACATGTTAAAAAATTAATATGATATAAAATTTGTCTATCGTTTTCAAAATCTAGCTATAGATGATAGATATCAAATCCATCTATCATTCTCTAGATCTATAGATTATGCAGGGTATCAAACTTGTCTAACTATCAGATATATCGCCGATATTTAAGGCCAAGTAAAATAAAAAACATGTTTCAAGTCCGGATATTTTAAAAAAAGGAGGAGGGGCTTTTTATTTTTATTTTTATCGCAAAAATCGGTGTAAATACCCATAATTAGAGCTGTTTTAGCGTACACAATAATGCCTGGAAAAAGGAGGAGGCCTCTTTTTATTTGTTGTTCTGAGAGGTAGACCTCCTCTAATGATCACAAAACCTTCCAAAAACAAGTGTTTCTTGTATATTATTATTATAGCAAGGCTATATAAAGCATCTCTACTTCCTAGACGTATATTTTGAAAAGTTATAAGAATTATAAAAAAATAAAAATATAATTGAAGAAACCTCAAAAAAGGCAGCAGGAGGGGACGTACAACATGTTTATTTTTTTGTTTGGCCTAATAAAATGTCCTTGCTTCCTTTCATCTAAAATATCGCCATCTACAATCTACGAAAAAAGTCCTTGGAACGCTTGGTACACTCTGTCGAAATTCCGTGCAAATTTCATATGATCATGGAAATAACGTATATTTTTTGGGAACAAGCATGACATCTACAACAGTGATTTACCATTCCCCTCTCCCCATCAATCAATGTTGGAACACATTGAAACCGATGAAGACTTTGGTATTTCTCAACATTGAGGGGAGAGAGGTGAACCCGTTATTTAAGCCCAAGCGTTTGGTTGTCTTTTGTAGATCTACAATCATCGAAAAAAGTCTTGGAACGCTTGCGTTTAAATAACGTATAACTGTCACACCCTCTCCCCCGTGCAATGTTGAGAAATACAAAAGTCTTCAGCGGTTTCCCAATGTGTTCCAACATTGATTGATGGGGAGAGGGAAGGGTAAATCATTGTTGTAGATGTCATGCTTGTTCCCGTGCAAAATATACATCATTTCCATGATCATATGAAATTCTGCACGGAATTTCGACAGAGTGTACCAAGCGTTCCAAGGACTTTTTTCGTAGATTGTAGCTACATGATATAATATCAAATAAACTATCATTTTCTAGATCTAGCTATATATGATATGCATTAAATTTGTCTGACTATCAGATATCGCCGGTATTTTATAATATCTTATCTAAATATCGCCATCTAAATCTAACTAACTGATATGTATCAAATTTGTCTAACTATCGTTCTCAAAATCTAGCTAGACGATATGTATCATCTGTCTAACTATCGGATATATCGCCGGTAAACAGATAAAAATGTCCTTGCTACTTTGTCTTATCTAAATATCGCCATCTAAATCTAGCTAAATGATATGTATGAAATTTGTCTAACTATCGTTCTCAAGATCTAGCTCTATCATTGGTCTAACTATCAGATATATCGCCGATATTTTATTAAATGTCGATGCTAGTATCTAAATATCGTCATCTAAATCTAAATAGAGATATGTATCGTTTGTCTAACTATCAGATATATCGTCGATATTTCATAAAATGTACATGCTACTTTGTCTTATCTAAATATCGTCATCGTTTGTCTAACTATCAGATATATCTTAAAAACTGTTTAATAAATACAACAACATCCAAAGTTTAGGGTTAAAAAGACAAAACAACCGACGTTTCGGGAGCATAAAAACTTCCCTTTTACAAGGTAAAAACAAGTAGCACTAGTAACTAGCACTGCAAGATTTCATAAAATTTCCATGCTACTTTGTCTTATCTAAATATCGCCATCTAAATCTAACTAGACGATATGTATCATTTGCCTATCAGATATATCGCCGATATTTCATAAAATGTCCTTGCTCCTTTATCTTATCTAAATAACGGCGTCATCTAAATCTAACTAGATGATATATATCAACTTTGTCTAACTTATCGTTCTCAAGATCTAGATAAACTATCGTTCTCAAGATCTAGCTAGACGATATATCAAATTTGTCAACTATCAGATAGGCCTATATATCGCCGATATTTTATAATTTTTGTCTAGCTATCGCCGATATTGTCATAAATATCGCCATCTAAATACAAGGGACTGTGCAATAATTATGAGGGGGGTAAAAATTGCCAAGCGGCTTGCCAAAAATCGCTCGTAGTTGTAGTCCTTGCCCTATAAAAAAAAACCGTTTTGGGGGTATTAGAGAAAAATAGCATTTTTTTTTTTTTTTTTTTTGCTGCACGCTGGCCCATCAAGTACGGAATTGAACTACATTTTGGGCTAACATAGTCTGGAATTGAAAAACAATACCATGACACCGGCACAAAATATATATGTTTGTCCTCCATAAATGTCAATGCTTCAGCCGCCAAAGGCCTGATAATGAGGCAACTTGTCAGGACGAAATCGACAAAAACACACTCTGGACCTCTTCTTTTAGACCCATTTGACAAAAAATTATGGATAAATTATGGTGAACATTTTAGCTAAATATATTGTCAACATTCAATAATATTTATGTTACAATGTTTTGGATTTTGTGTGTTCTGGGTTCCCATATTAAATAAATTAATTTAAGGGATCTGAAATGAGCGTTTTGAATGTTTCGACAGTATTTTTGTGGGACATGAGAGCACATCAGACATATCGAATTGCATTCTGAATACGAAGAATGTCTTTCTGATATCAAATAATTTTCATTTTTGAAATTCACGATATAATACAAATGTTATGACAAATTATAAAATTTGATATTTTTCACATTTTGATATATAACAGTCCTCGAAGTAAATTTTATAAATCTAATGACATATTCTTAAAGTGTATGTAGCTGGGAGGAAAAGCAGACGATCAATTGAAAATTTTGACCTTTCATATTAAAGGTATGGATTTTTTCCCCAAAACACCTAGTTTTTTTGGTGTTTTGGGAAAAAAAATCCATATCTTCAATACGAAAGGTCCACATTTTCAATTGATCGTCGGCTTTTCATCCCACCTAAATACACTTTAAGAATATGTCATTAGATTTATAAAGTTTACTTCGTGTACTGTTAAATATCAAAAATATCAATTTTTAATCATTTGCCATAAAATGTGTTTTACAATGCGAATTCCAAAAAGTCAAAATTATTTATTTATTTCAGAATGCAATTCGATATGTCTGATGTGCTCCAATGTCCCACAATAAAAACTGTCCAAACGTTCATACCCCACCCCTTAACTTGCATGACTAAATACAGTTAACATTAATGTGATTTCAATGTTGTGTTGAATTCATGTTGTGTATTCATTTGCTTTCAATATAGGCCTATTTATTTGCTTTATGTTTCTGCTTCAACAGGAGCCTCGGGTCAATCCCCAGAGCCGGGTGATGTGCGACTTGAAGATGGAGATAACGATCGTGTTGGTAGACTGGAGTTTTATGTTCAGAATGAATGGGCGACGGTATGCGACGACGGATTTGGACTCGATGAGGCTGAAGTGATCTGTCGACAACTTGGCCATTCTACCGACCATGCTACACCTGTATATGATGGTCCATGGTCAGATGGTACAGGACTGATTGCAAATATAACGAATTGTCCTGCTTCTGGCAATACAGTGGACGATTGTAACTATGATGGGGATGATTCAATACTTAGTTCATCAGCAGGAGATTCCACCAAGTCAACACAGTGCTATCACTACGAAGATGTCGGGGTGCATTGCATAGAAGGTGAGTGGTATGATATCATCCCGGGATATCATCGGGGGCGCACCATTAGTTTGCAGGGACTGGTTAAAATAAAAACTTCGGTCAATAGTGAGATGAAAAAAATCGCCCACTGATGAGTAAAAAAAAAATCCCCCACCGAACTCTGTATAAAGGTATACATTAAAATTTGAAATTAAAACATTTGGCCGACAAATGAATGGAGCCCTGTGGAGGTCAAACGGTGACCTTTACCTTTCTGCTTAACTCCAGAAGGGAATGTCACAGATAGGTAAAAGTATATTTTTCTGGATCGCCATGACAAGAGGAATAATTTGGAGAACCTTTCAACAGCATTTGAGCAGTTTGAATTTTGACCTCTGCATGAACTTCGACCCGCCATATCTCAAAATGCTCAATGCTGACAGATGTCCAGTAAACTTATTTTTGTGGTTGGTGCCTATTATAGCTGTCAGATCAGTTACCGATTTAATGGCGGATGCCCTTTGTTCCGAACAAAAGGTACCTCTCGATGAATAGCGTGTCGGTAAATCAAATCGGCTCAAAGTAACAATGCATTACGAAATCTATTGCTATTCTATGTTTATACATGTAAAAGCTCTTTGGTCATACCCACTGGCAGCAGGACTTTACGTGCACCCTTTACTAAAGGTATGGGTTTATAGGTCAATTTGGGGTCATTAGAGGTCACGGGGTCAGATTTTCAAAATGCTCCAATTGAACTGAAATTTGAATGCAATGATCCTTATGACATTCTAAACATGTTTTTTGAGGTAATTAAGGGGTCATAAAGAGGTCAAAATGCCAGCTTTCTACGATCAAGGTTTAATAAAATGGCAATTAGTAAAAAAGTGCTGCGTGAACAGGTCATCAAAGTCATCCGCCTAACTTACCTCGTGTCCTTGCAAAGGACACGATTGTTCTAGTTAGTTAATTTGTCGTTTTTTTTTTCAAGCAAAACGAACAGGGCCGACGGTGATAGTTTCTTCATTTTTATAACACGGTGTACAAAAAAAATCAGAAAAGCAATTTAAATATTTGTTTTTCTTGCTCCTTTGCAACCAAGAAAAAGGCCAACAATGAATTATACTTCCAGGTATACTTACCGGATTAGGGTTTGCATGTTAAGGGTATGTTAAGAGTAAAAACACTATTTGTTTTATTCTTTTATTATTTATATGCTTATAATGTAAACTTCAAATAACCTTTTCTTGAGTTTATTTTTTTCTAAATTGCAAACGAAAAACAGTAATAAGTCGGTTTTTTTGTAAGTTTTAAATTATGCTTTTCCTTTTTTCCTTTTCACACATTCATATAACACTATGTACTTTCATTCTGGACAAAATTAAGTCCACTTTTTTGCAAACTTCAAAGAAAATTCACATTTTGAATTTCCAAATCATTATCCATTCAAAAGGACCGCATTCCCCCCTTAGTGTTAGGCAGTATGATTAGGAGTAGGATTAAGGGTAGAGTAGGATAGGAATTGAGTTAGGATTAGGGTTTGCATGTTAAGGGTATGTTAGGGTTAAGGTTGGGATTAGGCCTAGGGTTAGGATTATGGTTAGCATTAGGGTTAGTGTTAAGCCCAAGTGTAGGGTTTAGGTTAGGGTGAAAGTTGCATAAAAATTGGAGTTGTCGTTTTCTTAAAATGGCTGTTTTACGTCCAAATATGGATGCGAGGGCGCGTTGCATGAAACACGCACATGTTCTTTTCACAAGAAATTTTAATGATGCCAGTTTGAAGATAATCACATTTTTCGTATTCCCAGGAAGCCTTCCATTGAATCGTACACGTTTTAAAGTGCATTGACCCCTGTACAGTTAAATGGGAGCATTCTATGAAATATTCAAATGGCTGCCAAAATCAAACCGTACTATGTAAACCGCTCAAATTTCTTGAGCAGGTACTAACTATGATTATCTTCATACACACATCATTGAAATTTCCGTTTGAAAGATCGTTTGCATATTTTATGCAAAGCGCCCTCACATCCATATTTGGACGTAAAACAGCCATTTTAAGAAAACGACAACTCCAATTTTTATGCAACTTTATAAATGGAATTCTAGACATCAATTACATACAAATCAGTACCAACTTTAACAGATTTAGCCATATAATGAGTATTGTCAAAAATATTGATTTTCAGACCCCACCCCAGCCCCTACCACAGACCCCCTGTCCAAGTACTTGTTTTGCCCGGCACCAACTCATTTTTTGGCCGATTTGGATGAATTATGAGCTAACTCTTACCCTATACTCAAGATTTTAAATGCTTAAACTTGTGTCAAGTCTTACAATTTTGTGACTACAATTGTAAGAAAACATGCAAAATTGCATGTTTTTGGACCACTTTCCCTCAAATTGCAAAAATATTAAAATTTGACTTTTATTGCCAGTTAGGACTAACTAAAGGATTAGCATTTAGCTATGTTTCATTTGGCAAAACAGGATAGTATTTGTTTAATCCAAAAAATTAGTTCTATACTTTTCTGGAATGGGAGTAGTTCCCGGGCCTAGTATACACATATTGACTGCTATGAGGTTCATGGTTAAAATTATAGGCCCAATTATTTGTTTAATCCATAAAAATTAGTTCAATACGTTTCTGGAATGGGGAGTAGTTCCCGGGCCTAGTATACACATATTGACTGCTATGAGGGGCATGGTTAAAATTATAGGCCCAATTATTTGTTTAATCCATAAAAATTAGTTCAATACGTTTCTGGAATGGGGAGTAGTTCCCGGGCCTAGTATACACATATTGACTGCTATGAGGGGCATGGTTAAAATTATAGGCCCGTGGTGATCTCAAAACCATGACTATGCCCCGAGGCGTAGCCGAAGGGCATAGTCATGGTTTTGAGATCACCGCGGGCCTATAATTTTAACCATACCCGAATAAAAAGCAGTCAATATTTGTTTTATATGTGACCGTCCACGGCGAAAAAAATGAACATCATAAACTTAAAAATGGTATATCATTTGACTTCAAACGATATCCAGAAGCGGGGTTATGGTTTGATAAACTTTGCTCCTTCAAAAAAATTATAGCTTTTACGTTTTTACATGTGTCTCTTTTTCCACATTGCTGGCAATAAATATCAAACAGTCATAATTGGCGGTCATTTCAAATCATCCCCAAGTCAACGAGGTTTAAGAAAGTTCTCTCATTGTTAATTGTTGGTTATGCATACGTGTAAAAATTCAATGCCTGGTAACCCACCACTTGAACAGGATTTAGCAAAAGCAAACAAAGACCCGAGCTATTAAAAGTTCTATAGCCATCTAAGGTAGAAGCTTATTATCCACTTCAACAATAGGATTATTGATTAGTTTTTGACTATGAAAATGAGACGGATGTCGGGCCAGCTTAAGTTACCGATGAATATGACCTTCGTACACATTTTACACCGTAACTCAGAATACAATTTAGGGAATTTACGGCTCATTTGTGCTGCCGGGTCACATATACCAAATCTTAAGATTCTTGTCATCTGGTTGGTTAAAGCATCGATTTTGGGAAGTTTCCGCGTAATTGTAGCGCGAGAAAACTATTAACGCGTGCGTAATATCATTTTACGCTGGGAACAACGCACACGCAGAACTATGCCCGGGGAATAGTTACTGTTGCGGGCATAGTCAAAACTATGCCCGCTCTTTTAACCAATCAGATGGCGGGAATCTTTAGATGAGGTATATAATTAATTATATAGGCCTAGCCTGAGCACCTGACAGTATTCACTTTCAACTCTTATTATTGGATCAAATCGCCACTACGCAATCGCAATAGGATGTCGCCATTTTTGTTGGATTTGTTTTTCTTGGTGCACACAACTAAATTCCTAATTGAACTAAATGTTCGGAGTGATGATTTTGTCAATGCCGATTCGAACTTAACAAATGAAATTTGGTATCAAAATAAATGCAATCATATGTATAATGTTATTACATTATCTGTATACCACGCTAACCTTTTATTTTTTTGTTATTTTGTCACGAAGAAAAACCGTGGAATTCCCCCAGCCGCCCCCATATTTTCATTAAATCTCAGAATAAAAACACTGTGTTCAGACCCGATTTGGTGGTGCACTCGAAATCCCTCTTTTTGTATAGCAGCACCTCTTCCATGTTGTGCGGATCTTTAATTATTTACAAAATCAAGATTTGTACAAGTCTACTCGCTACGTACTTACAACAAGTATTAATTTCTCAATGGGCTAACTTTTTAGGCTGATTACAAGTCTGTTTTTAAACAATAATTTTTCATTTTATTTAAGCATCAAAATTGCAATTTCTAGATTTTGTTTAATGAAATAAAATGGACTTTTCTTGGTCTGTATGGATAATGATTTGGAAATTCAAAATCAAATTTGCCACACAATGTGAATTTTCTTGTGAATGAAAGTATACAATGTCGAAAAACAAATAATCGCACTCAAGTTTATGCTTAAACACACCTAAGTGTATAAAATTGTTAAATTTAAGTGTTTACCTTAAACACTAATAGTGTGTGGGGTAAGATACGGATTAGTGTGTCGGGCTAACACCGGTTACCATGGTTACCCAGCAAACACAACGTTGTACAGAAAAGGTTTAAATGTCGGGCTAAATAAAGGGTATAAAAACACTTTAATAATACTAAGTATTCATAAAAATATTTTAAAAACTTTATAACTTTAGAACCAAGTATGCTAGACCTTTGGTGTTTTCAGTAAATGATAGCCCATTCTATGTATAATGTAATAATTACAGTTACTCAATTTTCAAATTGTGGTCCATGTCACATATCCACTTCAGAATATGTATAATTTTATATGTCAACTTTTTTGAGTTACGAACGTCATTCAAAGTTCTACCTCCATCATCACATCTCTGTTATCTTACGTGCTAGGATATTGAAATTGCCCATGATTATACTCGTACACCTTGGCTACAAAATAACAGTTTAGTTTGTGGTTGTTTAGATGTGTTGGTTAAAGCTAAGGCAGATTTGATACGTCGGAAACGGTTCAAAACTGAAGCTAAAAGTTTAGCAAGCATCATTGTAGCTTTGGATAATCTCCATAAAAATCTTTTTAAAATGCGGTTCTCCCATTGCTTATTAAGGATAAATATTTTGGTCCTATTTGAGCTCCCTGACATACCTTGGCACTTTAAAATAAAATAAAACATGTTTTATATAAAAAGAAAACATCAAAGGGTTCAACAGACACAAATTTTACTGAATCTTGCCAAATATCGCTATTAATTAAAAATATTTCGCTGTATATGTTGTTATCATGGTTATAGGCCTATTCAGTAAGTCAACTGGGGTTCCTTAATATCACGAATATCCATTTTAACTTGTAAACCACTTAAAGCCATATTATAACATTTGCTGAGGAAGACGCCCTCACTGAATTTTTTAAATTCCTTTTTTTACACGATTAAATTGTACATTATTAAACCAATATACCCTGCAAAAATCAAGACTCTAAGTGCTGTAGTTTTGTCAAAATCCGTGATTTTGAATTAAAGGCTGATTCAGCGCTTTATTATTACGATGGAATTATTAGTCGAACGCATACACGATGTTCATAACACACAGTACGTCACGGCGTGCGGGACGGTAATATACACAACAAAGGGTCGTACCACAACATGACCGAAGGAGTGGTACGTATTGGCGACATGTGCGCTGGTAGTAAATTCCAATTTTCTTTGCTTTGCCGTAGTTGTTCGGCTCAAAAATAAAAGGGGATATATCTGACAGTAAAAGCTAACATTTTATGGCAAAGAAATGCTAATCTATTTTGTTTGAAAATGTTATAATATTGCTTTAATACGACTTGAAGCAACAAGTGCTCATTCGATCCCCGGGATTCGATCTATGGAAAAGGGCCATAGAAGGCTATTCTGAACGTGTATCGATTTTGTTTTTCAACAGACACGATATCCAGTAAAACTGTTGATCTATCTTCAAGCATTAGAATTTGATTGATTGAAATTACACATCATATTCTTACATCTTAGCTACAAAATAAAAAGTTATTTGATTAAAATGATTATGATTTTTTGTGATGGTTAAATGCAAGAACATTAATAGGTAAATTTTCACGGGAAAATTTTCTGGACACGTGACACCCATGGGCGCAGACATAATAGCATTATGGAATGTGACCCCGAGCACAGCGGGTGTTCTTCTAATGTATTTGAATAGGAAGAATTCCTTCTTTGATGCAAAATAAGTTACTTGTCGCAAGTTAATAATGTTATGGTAAGAGTTTCCGTAGATATATATTTTTTTCCGTAGATAGATATTTTTGAAATTACGTTTTGATGATATTGTGAAAAAATTAAGATAACATAATATTCAATAAATTTGCAATGCACAAATTTCTATCAAAATTGCGGTCAAAATCATATTCCAATTCAAAATTACTAAGACTTGAATAGCGAGGTCACCGCCGGGGGTCAGAGATCAGGCTCGAGGTTACACTCACATTGATACGCATTGGTCACGTGTCCAGAAAATTTTCCCGTGAAAATTTACCTATTAAAGGAGTATTTCGTGATCCTAGCATCCTCTTTTTATGACATTTTTCAGTAGATATCCACGAAAAAAGCTTATTTCCAAAATTTCAGTTGATTCCGATTTTGAGTTTGCGAGTTATGCATGATTATGTGTATTACACTGCTCCATAGACAATGTGTTGTAATTTCGTTCTGGTGCACCAGAACGAAATTCAAATTTGGCGATATTTTTGCTAAACAAATTAATCTGCAAGAAATATTTGGTACATAAACATTGTGTAGCCAGAGGGATCCAGTGGTGTAAAAATCTCAACTTTTTGGGGAAAAGTGGGGGATGAGGCTGTGGATCACGAAATGCCCCTTTAATGTTGACTGAAGAATGGCTTTTAAGTTGTAAATGACATATTTAACGACTTGGTATGGCTCAGAAAATGCTAGATTTTGGTGCTTTAGACGTAAAAGTATATTTTGTTTTCAATGGTAGGTTAAAGTAAACATATTATGGAATAAAAATAAATAAATAAATAAAAACTGACAAACAAAATCGTTACAGATTATCTCTGAAAAAATACTTATTTGGTATGTCTGACGAAAGTCGCAGTCGGCCATTTCGAGATACGGCGATTAAAAATTGGCACGTAAGGTGTGCTGGAGGTAGAAATTTTTGAATGACTGTCGTACATTGTCAACAAGATTGGAACAATTTCAAATTTTTACACCTGTTTGGCCAATATAGAGTTCATTAAGGTGTGCAGGAGGACTTTCGGATAGCCCCACAAGAAGAATCCCAGTGGTGTAAGATCAGGAGATCTTGGGAACCATTCCACTTGGTGATTCAAAACAATCACACGATTGCCATACAATTCTGCAATGCGTTCTGTCAATTACTGAAAGAAAGTGAAACGTGTGCTATTCCTGTTTCGACTTTAATTGACTTTGCGCAACTGCGATTTTACTCGGCTCACAACAAATTAATGGTCATACGCCAGTGTTTTTACATTTGTTTAGAGCTATCAACTCACAATATTTGCAAATTTGAAAGACACTAATATTATTTTCTTTACAATTACCATACTCTTACATTACTGGTATCGAAATTGGAAATGACCTTAAAGGGGGGTAACCCTATTGGTTTTGGATATGGATTGTCTTTAAAATTACATAATAATATCAAATATCGCCCCCTTTATGCTGCTTTGTGAAAAAACGAGAGCATTTTCAGCATAAATGTGAATAAATAGCCAAATTTGCAATCCAATACCTTGGTATACGTGAATTGCATTCTGGGCAGGCAAGCAACAACAACAATTTCCGTTCGTATGACGAATGCTGACATGCTGTACAATGCCCGGCCCGTATTGAACGGAAAATATTTTTTCGTACCGTTTCAGAAAAAAAAAAGGAAATAAAATATATTTCCCTTGCAATATGTACATTTCAAAGGAATATATAAAAGTTTGGGTTAAAATGGAGAGGAAAAAAGCTTCCAATACCGGGTTTTGAACCGGGTACCTCGCGGGTAACAGCACAATGCGCTAACTAATTGAGCTATTTCGCCCACGATGTCCTTCGTGGAATTTAATAATTAAATACGCCGCACCGTCTCCTCAACAGTTAGTGTGGTTCGCTTTTTTCACAGAATGTGTATAACGCTAAACCAAAGTAGATGTTGAGGAGACTGTTGAGTCGCAATTAATTCCCTACCCAGAAATCCGAAGTAATTTTTGTATTTACAAACTGGTAGCCTGTAAAAACCGCTGTGTTTCATGATTTCTCCGGAAATACATCGACTTGGAGCGTCAAATTTCAGGATAGTAATGAGAAAAATAGTATCTATTATGTGATACCAAAACCCCATCAACAATGAAAAAAAATCGGGGGGATGATGCTGTCGATCGGGTTACGGACCTTTAAGGAAAGGGGTATGAACGTTTGGACAGTATTTATTGTGGGACATTAGAGCATATCAGACATATCGAATCGCATTCTGAATACGAAGAATCCAGCTACATACACTTTAAGAATATAATATAACGTGTCATGTCAAAAGGAGACACTTTTGGGCAGGATCGCAAATGGAGAAAAAGCCTTCACAATTTGGGTTTGTTGCGAATTTGTGATGTTATTAATGTGTAAAATATTGTCTGATAGTTTCAGACCGGAATATAACTGGCATCTTGTATTTATTGACACATTTTTCTAGGTAATTCCTACTCTTAACATTGTCAATAATATTTTTAAAGGCCGATATCTCAATTTCCAATTTTATAATACCATAACTTACGAACTCAATATCTTCGCTTAGAAATGTCCGATTTCATTGGGGAAAACGGCATTGTGGAACAAAATATCTCTATATTTAAGATATGTAAAAACCTCAAAATTGATAACCTGCCCAAAAGTGTCTCCTTTTGTCATGACACGTCACATATCATTAGATTTATAAAATTTACTTCGAGGACTGTTATATATCAAAATTTGAAAAATATCAATTTTATAATTTGTCATAAAATTTGTATTATATCGTGATTTTCAAAAATGAAAATTATTTGATATCAGAAAGACATTATACGTATTCAGAATGCAATTCGATACGTCTTCGGTGCTCTCATGTCCCATAAAAAATACTGTCGAAACGCTCTAAGGCTGAGTTCACATAGAAGTATACGGTATACGGTATTCGCTATACGAAATACGCTCATTCGTTCAGGCTGAGTTCATATAGGAGTATACTATATGAACTCAGCCTGGTCGAATGAGCGTATTTCGTATAGCGAATAGCGAGTATGTTAGTTTACCCATTTTCTTCGTCTTATCAAATGCTTGTAACTTTACTTCTTGAGGTCACATTGCATTCAATGAGGTGTCATAATGTGCAGAATTAGATAGTGCATCTATTAAAAAATGAATTTGCCCACATATGGTTTAGGTTTTTAAAATTTGGACGGTATACGCATGCACTAAAATCGAACACGCGCGATTCCCACTATACTATACTAAACGCAGGTATACGGCCTTTTCGAATAGCTCTTATGTGACCCGGTACTATGAAATTACCTTGCTCGATTTAATCTATACGCGTGCACCTGCAAAACGTGCATCGTATACCCGAATAGTATACTTCTATGCGATCGTAGCCTTATGTGACCCGGTACTATGATATTGCCTTGCTCGATTTAACTATATACGCGTGCACCTGTAAAACGTGCACCGTATACCCGAATAGTATACTTCTATGTGAACGCAGCCTAAACGCTCATTTCAGATCCCTTAAGGACTGTGCAATAATTATGAGCCAGAGGGAGGGGGATTTCCAAATTGCGTACCAAAAATTGCTTTCACCCCCAAAAAAAAAAAAAATCGCTTGCCCTAAACCCACTTGGGCTGCCAAAACTGCCAATTTGGCAAACTTGCACTGATCATTTCATAGCGAGCGTGTTGAAGAATTCAAATATCACTGATATACTTTTTTAGGTCCCGTTGTTCTTGAGTTATGTTTTGGCTGAAGAGGGCTGAAACTCGGCTCACGAAAATAGCTAGCCACTGAGTCCTTATCAATGGTCATACATCAGTGATTTAACCCCGGGGGGCACTTCAATATGAAATGGATATAGGTGTAGGGCTGGCACTTTCGCACTGACTAAGTGGCAATCGGTTAGAGCAAAATGTAAAAAAATATGGGGTCATTGGGTGAGAGCATGATTTTTGGCATTCGGTGAGAGCAAAATGTAAAAAATATGGGGTCATTGGGTGAGAACATGACCCTTTTTTAAATGGAATCTTTGGGTGAGAGCCGAAACAGTACCACAGAAAAAAAAATCAAATTTCAAGTTCTAAATGGCTTCAAATTGCTTTGTTTTTTCAAAATAAGTAACAAAATCAGTTGTCTTTGGGTGACAGATCAAATGGAAAAATAGGGGTTCTTCGGGTGACAGCGCATGTGTACGTGTTCCTAAACAAATATGGGGTCTTTGGGTGACAGCGACGCTGAAAAAGGGGGTCTTAACAGCCCTACATACGCGTCACCTCCAAAGTGGGAGTGCCCCCCCCCCGGGATTTAACATTTGAGACAGCTATCAACTAAAGCATTTTTGATTAAGTGCAATTTTCAAACTGTTTACTTTATTTTGATACATACTGTTATGTTCAGGGGCTGTGCAATAATTATGAGTCCTAGAGGAGGGTAAAATGGGGGGGGGGGGATTTTTGGCCAGCCAAAGGGGGTGGGGGGGCAGCGATTTTTGGCATATTCATGGGATGCCTTTTAAATAAAACACTCTATTAAAGCTGGCATAAGAAAACAGTACGGAAACACTTAAATGTGCAATTTTTCTGCTTCATGCTGCGCTCGCAATATTTGGAAGATCATTAAGGTTTGCAACTTGGGATCCAAAAATATTTGGCATGTGCAAAAGGGGGTGGGCCGGGCAGGCCGGGAGGAGGGGCAAGCGATTTTGGTTGGCCGAGTGGGGGGGGCAAGTGATTTTGGGTAGGCCGTTTGGAAATTGTACCCCCGGGGTGACACTAAAAACATTTTCCTTACAATTACCACTGTACTTGTAAGTTCTGGTTAAAATGCATACAAGGTATGGTTTATTTTATCTTACGTTGTTTCAATGTGTAGTAATAGACTTTTAAATATGAAAAGGTGTTCGGGATTACCCCACTCTCCCTATAGTGTCCTCTTCATTTACTTACGTCATTCAGCCCGCTGCCTTGAAAATCAATTTCGCTTCGAACGGGGGAAGGACCCGTACGAGCCCGAATTTTACCGACACATTTTCTCTTTTTTTTAGGAGAAATACGAATACAAAAAATTGCAACGAGTGTCAACATGTAATTTAATAATGTTTTTCTTCGAATGTTTTTGTAATAGATATTCCTAAGCCTTTCAGAGCGTCTTATTTTAAAACGCCCCATGAATCGCTTGCCTCCCCCTAACGGCATGGCAAAAATTGCTCCCCCTTTCGGCTCAACAAAAATCCACCCCCCCCCCAATTTTACCCTCCCACTGGGGCACATCATTATTGCACAACCCCTTAAACACAGGGGATGCAGATTTCACATGGAGTCGCCTACTCGGGTAACCCACATTCGGGTAACCCTCACTCTCTGTTTGTTGTTTTGCTGTTATTGTATTGTTGTATTTTGAATGAAATAAAGACTGATTGATTGATTGATTGATTGAAAGATTAAACTCTGTCCAGGGGATGTGTGGATTTCAACCGGAATAGCCCATTCAAGATTGTATCAGATTTGTATTTATGAGGTTACAGAAGATAAGAGGAAATAACCAATTCTTTAAGAATTCTTTTAAAACACTTTTAAATGAGGAGCAGGCAGAAATATGTGCAACATTTCCTTGTACGTCTAGCTATTAATAGGGATAACCATCAACATTTCATGTTGCCCCTATTGCTACAAAAGATTGTTTTCTGCATAGAACTCATCAACAGAAGAATTTTGGTGGTTAAATGGTCAAAATCGGTCAAAAACTTTTCGAATTATGAATTTTCAAAGTTTCCCATTCTGACCGGTCATTGGAACGAAATAAAATGACAAGGTCCAAAAATAGCAATTGGGAGCAAAATTGGCATAAGCATATATTTACCTTTATATATTTCTTTATTTTAACATATATGCAAACATGAAACAAGCATATTGTGAAAGTATCAAAGGGTGTCTTATGAAATAGCACTTTACTAGTCAATGGCATAAATATTTTTTCAAACCTAGGCATTGAAATCATGCATTTAGAGATCAATTTAGAAATGTCTGTGCAAGCAGCGCACAGTTGAGCTCCCTGCATGTCTATGGGAGTGTTCTAATCAAGTTCATGGTTCATTGGTCATCCCTACTATTAATGGTACTTTAATGGGCACTGCAGAAAGGTCGTATTTGTGATAGTACAAGCGCATGTGAGTAAAACAGACAAATTTTGTCTTTTCTTTCAGACAGCGATCCAAAACCAGAACTACGGCTAGTCGGTGGAACCAGTACTTATTCAGGACGTGTTGAAATTAATTTATTTGGTTCTTGGGGAACCATGTGTATAAGTGATAGCAGAACTTTTACCGCGCCTGCTATTATACATGAAGCCAAGGTAGTATGCCGCCACTTGGGATTGCCATATAAAGAAGCACATGTTATTTCCAACGTGTTTGGTGAAGGCAGTGGAAGTGTTGCCTATTCTGATATAGTTTGCAACGGAGACGAAAGGAGAATCGACTTCTGTGAACACATTGAGTTACCCAGCTCAGGCTGCAGTCACTCTGATGACATTGGAGTCGTTTGCACAAATCATAGTAAGTTACACTGCTACATGTATTACTAAAGAAACGGAAGGTGATCGGAAAATATATGATTTATCGTCCTGAATTTTATGTCCTGTTACCAGGGTTTATTAAGTTAGGCGTCGAATCGCCTAATTTATTTATTTCTTGTCATTTCTTCTTCTTCTTCTTCTTCTTCTTCTTCTTCTTCTTCTTCTTCTTCTTCTTCTTCTTCTTCTTCTTCTTCTTCTTCTTCTTCTTCTTCTTCTTCTTCTTCTTCTTCTTCTTCTTCTTCTTCTTCTTCTTCTTCTTCTTCTTCTTCTTCTTCTTCTTCTTCTTCTTCTTCTTCTTCTTCTTCTTCTTCTTCTTCTTCTTCTTCGTCTTCTTCTTCTTCGTCTTCTTCTTCTTCTTCTTCTTCTTCTTCTTCTTCTTCTTCTTCTTCTTCTTCTTCTTCTTCTTCTTCGTCTTCTTCTCTTCGTCTTCTTCTTCTTCTTCTTCTTCTTCTTCTTCTTCGTCGTCGTCGTCGTCGTCGTCGTCGTCGTCGTCGTCGTCTTCTTCTTCTTCTTCTTCGTCTTCTTCTTCGTCTTGAACTGAAATTGAAATGCATTGATCCTTATGACATTCTTATCATGTGTAAAATATTTTAAAATTCATTAAAGGTCATTGGGGTCATACAATGGTCAACGGTCAAGTTTTCAAAATGCTCCATTGAGCTGAAATTTAAATGCAATGATCCTTGTGACATTCTAAACATGTTTAAAATATTTTGAAATTCATCTAAGGTCATTAAGGGGTCAAAGATCAAGTTTTCAAAAATTCAGCTTTCCACGATCCAGGTATGTTAAAACGGTCATTAAAGAAAAAGTCATATTAAAATTAATCCTATCCAGTACAGTAGGCCTATTGTGGCATGATCAGCTCAGGTAATCAAAATCGTCCGCCTAACTTACCTCGTGCTCTTTGCAAAGGGCACAATTGAAGAGATTTGTTTCAAAACCCTTACATCCACTTGTCAATTTTGAGAACACATCAAAAATCATTTAAAAAATCACTGATAGGGCCTATATGGGGGTTTGCAACAAAAGCAGTTTTTGGCGGGATGCTCGTTCTACCCAAGCATCCCGCCAAAACTTGCTTTGTTGCAAAACCCTTATGTCAGTGATCTTTTTTATGATTATTTGATGTGTCCTCAGAATTGGGCAAGTGGGTGTAATGAGTTTTGAAACAAAGCTCTTTAATTGTCGTAGTTGCCATTTATTTCTTCTTTCTTTCTTTCTTCTCACAATTTGCTACTCCTTCCACATCCTTGATCGGATTTCGACCAAACTTTAATAGTCACAAGTAGTATTGGGTAGCTGGCTACAAAAGTTATGGGTTGTTCAACGTCACGAGGTCATCCAGGGGTTACAGGGGTCAAAAAAGGTCATTTTAACCGAAAATGCTACTCCCCGGTGCTGCTACTCCTACAGATTGCATAGCATGGTCACGTTACTCTACAAAAGTTATGGGTTTACATGTCAATTTGGGGTCATTATAGGTCACGGATCAAACATTAGGTCAGGTTTTCAAAATGCTCCAATTAAGCTGAAATTTGAATGCAATGATCCTTATGACATTCTAAAATTGACTAACTTACCTCGTGCCCTTTGAAAGGGCACAGGTGTCCTAGTTTCTATTTCTTTTTTATTGGTTGGAAAAAATATAGGTTGGTTTTGGAGCAACGCTAGTATCACCTCAACACGAGCTATTCAACGCCATGCATGTCTGCATCATTCCTCGCGCCACTGGGTGATATCATCACGCTACAACGGGATCTGCATTAATACGTTTCAACTGTTCAATATAATATCTGGGGATGCACATTTACATCCATAAAGCTGAATTTATACTCGATCGCCGATTTTTTGGAAAGCGATGGAAAATCGCCGAATTTTGCAATGCATCGCTCGTCGCTTTTGCATTTATAATTACCACGGCGATAGCGATTGCAGATGACAATTAAAATAATAAATGCCACAAAATACAATTTTAAAACATCGGTTGCTGTCAATAATTATTGTTTCGGAATTGAGTCATCATCAAAAGTTAATAATCGAGAAAGGTAAATTAATTAGCAAAATAATAATCCAGTTAGTTGTATATGATTGGTTGACGCATTAACGTGTCAAGCGATATCGCTGGGAAGTTGACATTTCTTCAACTCGCAAAAGCGACGTCGTTTTTGCCTCAGCGATTTGAATCGATTGATCGGCTCGACGCTCTGGAAATGTAAGTAAACACTGAGCATGCGTGAGAATCACTTTTCTGCAAAAGCGATCGAGTATAAATTCAGCTTAATTAAGGGGGTACTACACCCCTGTGGTAAATTTGTGACTATTTTTCCATTTTTCTCAAAAAATAATAATATACTGGTAACAAAAGTTATATATATTATTGGGGCAAGAATCCAATTACTACACTGAAATTTCAGTGACTCAAGACAAGCAGTTCGGTATATATGATAGGAAATGAGGTACATCCTTGCAGTACCTTTTTTTTTGCACACTTGCTCAAAACATTTCAAATTTATGTAATACCAATGGTATCAAGAGTAAGAGTATCAAGTCTGTCATGTATTTGCAGTACATACTCCGCGTTGTATTCCATTCCCACCCCATACCCCATATTTCAATGTTGGAGGGGTCTCAGGGAGTTGGCCAATGCCTATATCAGGGTCCAACTAACATACATTATTAATTACCCTTCCTATGCAGCTATCCTGATATCTTAGCCCTACCAAAAAAGTCGCCTAAATATTCCATAGGCCCATAGAAGGTTTTCCTCAACATCACTCATTATATTGGTGTTGCATACACCAAGGGACTCAAGCAGTGCAGCAAAATTATGACAATCAACCTAAAATGGATGAATATGATAATTATTACTTTTTCTTTGGTGTCATGTCCCGGCATAAATGAACTGCACCAAGAACAGTTCTTTCAAAATTTGTTTTTCTCATTCAATTTGTTTTTCTCTGGATATTGACGAGGGCTTTTATTTCATATAAAGAGAGAAGATATTTCCAGTTTATGACTTGTTGAGAAAAGAAGAAAGAAAGAAAATGTCACTCTTTTTAAGTGCAAAATTACACAAAGTCTATGGTAATAACTTTAAAAATAGCTAGATTTTAGTCATTTAAAGGCATTTTGGCAATAATTTTGTCAAAAAGCACTATCACAGCTTTTCAGTTACATAATTTCAATTGAGTCAAAATAACACCATATTTGCAAATAGAATTAAATAAAAAAAAATATAACAATTACTCCTATACTTCAAATTGCCATTATATGGGATTTTAAGGCATTTAGGCTGCCATTTTGAAAAAAGCACCTCTTATATTGTTTTTCGTTTAAAAAAGTAAGCTTGAGTCAATATCACACCATATTTGCAAAGAAAATAAGAAAAAATCTCACAATTTCTTCAAATTGCTATTTAAACGCCATTATATGAGATTTTAATGCATTTTGGCGGCCTTTTTGAAAACAAGCGCCCTCTATCAACGTTTTTTGTTTACTATAGGCTTGAGTTAATTTTACACCATATTTGCAAATAAAATAAAATGGGACATTCTCACGGTGACTTCAAATTGCTATTATTCTGGCGGTCATTTTGAAAATGGCGTCCTCACCGTTTAACACAGGGTCGACATTTTTGCAGACAACCTGATTCTAAGGGAGTGTTCATTAATACTTTGGTAGGGGGGGGCTGGTCTTCCTCAAATTTTTCGCTCGAAAACTCCCCCCCCATGATCATTGTTTCCAGTGGTGTGGTATCTGGGTCACATGTCATTGAGGGAGGCAAATGGTTGAAACATTCCCGGTGGGACAATTGCGCATGAAATACAAGCACGCACAAGGAAATTGTCATTTTATACTTAATTTAGATTTGTCCCAAATCAGGGTGTTTATCTGATTTTACAGGGATAAATGAAATAGAGGATTTATTTGGAGGTTCATAGGCACATCAGCATAATTTGGATCCGTGGCTATTATGATAGTACAAATGCGCACAAACAGCCCAAAAAATTTGGCCATATTGAAGCTTGAATGGTCAAATATTGTTAAAATTGGAACTAATTTATGCAAAAAGCTAATTTGGTCACGCAAATGTACACAGGTATCAGTTTTGGCCCCCAAAGACTGTGGCACCTGGGCCTGTGCCCACTCTGCCCTATGGTAAATCTACCCATGGGCCTATGTGTACAAAATAATTTTGCAATGAGAAATAGTCAACTGAAGTGTGCAGTTTACGTGCAAAGAAATCCAATTTATTTTAGTTGTATTTTGATCAGATTGGTACATAATCATATTTGTAGCCTACTTTAAAGAGATATAAAATTCTATGATAAAAAGTGCCGGTATTTCTTAGACCAACCCAGATGTTTGAATGTTGCGGATCATCTTTAATGTTATATTAATTAATAGATATGTGTACACCGTCTAAGTGCAATCATTTTTTTCAAACCAAAGCACTGAAAACCAAAACTTGCCCGTGTTAAAAGTGATAGAGAGGTCTCAATGCGCGCGAAGCGCGCAAAAATTTTGGGTTTTGAAGAGGAAAACTTTTTTGGCCCCCCCTTTCCTACACCCTAAAACTTTTTGGTCCCCCCCTCTTTTAAGGGCCAAAACTTTTTTGGCCCCCCTCCCTTTTTACCAGCCCCCCTACCAAAGTATTTCTGAACACTCCCTAATTCCCATATGGGTAAGGTTTCCAAAAACGTTGTCTTCAAAAATCCCTAGGCGGGGGGTCACTTCCTAGCCCAGGTCCTATATCGTCATGACAGTGTTGAAGTCTAGCTCTTATTATTGCCACTACGCATGGCTACGTATAAATATCCACAGTCTCGTATAAGATATGGACTAAGTGTATTATGATTGTATTTTACTATCAACGTTTTGATTCAGAGGTTGAGTTTTGTTTGTATTCTTTATCATATTTCTTTCTTTGTCTGTTTTATCCATTTCATCCCGTTTTCTGTTTCATTACTTTTCTTCCCCTGTTTGTATCTCTGTTCTCTCACCCCTTTACTCTCTTTCCCTCTCTCTCTCCCTCTCTCACTCACACGCGCTCCCCCTCGGTCTATTTATTTCGCTTTTATAGGTCCTCAACGACAGCGTTATCTTGAAACATACGACGGTGAACATAATGCTCGGAATCACAATCCCAGTTCCATTCTACCAATTTTCCGTATCCAAGAGGGAGCCGTTGTTAAAGTTATATGTCCATCATGGCGTGCAGGAGGCCTGAATACCCTTAATGACGACCACGTGGACATCGAATGGCATCTAGGGGGACAAGATATTACGAGTGATAATCATAATGGTATTGCCCTCAAAGAGAAGGTTCAGATGTATCAATCCAACGGGTTAGGATTTAATGGTAGAAAGGGCAAGCGTGTCGCATCAATGGTTTACACCGCTCGAAAGGAAGACAACCTGAAGGTATTAGACTGCTTAGCCGTAGACGAAGATCCCTATGACTCCGCGAGGGCCTTGTCCACCAATACTGGAATGACTCTGCTTGTCTTACGTAAGTACCAACAAGTTTATTAACCCTTACATCAAAAAAATCTTACAAGGAAACCCACTGCGCATGCATGCATGCATACCACGTGTTTCCATGACGCAATCACTCTAAGTCATATCACGGAATCGCTGGTCGGGCCAGCAAAACCCCCGTGGCAAGAGGTCGGTGATCTTGTGATTGGCACGCGAGTGGTCCAGGGTCAATTCCCGGGGGTACCAAGTGATTTCTTTGTTCATGTCATATTAGAAGTAGGTTAAACAGCCTTTAAAATAGGGTGATATCCTGAGCATTTTGACACCATTTTTGAAGTTTTTAACGACGGAAAAAAGTTATCGGATTCATTTTTGCATGACGACATAGCTATTACTGAAAATGTGTGCAATGTACAGTGCAAAGGCATCATAACACTTGGATTCTTTATCACCATCGTCCAGCCGCACTGTGCAATATATTTGAGAAATCCTACATTCTTTTAAGAAGTACACCAATTTTGATGTAGAGCTTACAATGCTAAATAATTCTTGATATGGGATTAAGTGCAACATTTCAATATGACATCAGATATTTAGGTTGAAAAACATACTTTTTATGTGATTTTTACCGCAATTTCTACCCAAAAATGTCACTGTTACAGAGGATATAATTTCCCAAAGGATCCTCCTTTGAGGATCCCCTATGTTTTCTCGCTGTATTTCTCACAACTAAAAATATCTCGAGATTAAAATGAGCAAATTAACCTCAAATTGAACAGAACAAACGGCATTGGAGGGCTAAGACTACGCCCATGACGTTGATGTAAGCATCATGTCACAACGGTATTTTCTAATTGCCAAAGAGGGCGCTTTTTACTTCCACAACTTTTTTTGAGACAGGCTGTATATATTCAGCAAAAACTTTCTTCAAAATGGCTAAAGTAGGAAGATACTAATTAATTTAATTAAGTCGTACTTGCAAAATCTTGAAATGTGTGTATCACATAACGACATATTTGCCGGTCACCTATACTGCGCAAGCCCAGTATGTCGTATCTACAATTTGAAGAATTTGCTGTTTCACATAGTGACGAATTTTGCGCGACGTATTTGTTCGAACTTTGTCATCGCACGGTAAAATTGCTGTTTTGTGCTTTTCACATACTGATTTATTTGCGCCACATTTTTACATAGTGACGTGTTTGCACGACGTATTTTATTTGGTACTATTTTTTGCAGAGCAAGTTATTTTCTGATAGTAATAAGTGAATTACATTGAAAATATGTTATAAATTTATTTGCAGATTATGCAGCAAATGAAAATCGCTAAATTTTCAAATTCGATTTTCTCGAAATGCGTATATAGCAAATAATAGGGGGGTCGGGGTGTGACCGCACCCCCAGCTATATGACATGCGACCTAAACAATAATGTTTGTCAGTATGTGTCCTAATATCAATCCTGTGGATAACACAAAGCGTCCATCTTGTTTTATATTTTAGCCGCTCCTGCACCACAGCACTTCAAAACTACCGTTTTGCCAGATTACATTTGGATTGGAGGTTTTGTTGGCGAGATACACATTCCCATTGCCGATTACTATAACTCCTGGAAGATAGTCCTCCAGTTCCCCAGGAAAGTTTTCCGACTATATGTAAGTTAAATCGTTTTTTGTCTCGCCTGAACTTTGTTCAGGATGGGACTTATAGTAATTACTATTTCTGTCTGTCCGCGCTTGTAAAACACTACGAATGAGGACTTCGCGCAAAGCGGGGACGTCCCCAGTTGTAATACTTGGGCTAGGGCTTCCCCTATGGGTGAAGATGTCAAAAATAGCATTACTCCAACTGGGTACTTTTTAGGGGTAGGGTGAGGTCTCCGGTTGTACTAAACTTGAGAACACACAGGTCCCCGATTGGTAGGAGTTTGGCACATAAAAGTCCCCAGTCGACACACAACTCATAAAAAAGTCCCCAGTTGTCAAAACAAGTCCTCAGTCGGCACACACTACAAGTAGGGGGGGGGGTGTGGGTGTGTGTGTGTGGGGGGGGTCCGGAGCTGTATCTGGGGAACCGTAAGACCAACAGGGACGCTACTTGGTGGGAGGAAGGATATTTAAGTTTGCTCCGTAACCCTGCGTTTCAGTGAAAAATATGCAAATTAACATAGCTAACGGGCGCATGGTAACGAAACTTAGTGGTAGGAACGATACACACCTGCTGATCACCTGATTAGTTTTTCGGCGAAAAGTATGCGCATTTCGTTGTTAATTTGCATAATTTATGCGGAACACTTCTATAATATGGTTGGAAATCTGAAGAAATCCGCCTTGTGGAGCTGTATCTGGGGATCCGTAAGAACCCTAAGCGCTATGATGATGAAACTTGAAAGGGGCTACCATGACCAGAGGGTCTCTACCTGATATGATTTTCAACGCAAAATATGGTAATAAAGTACTGGTACCTAATTTGCATAATTTATACATAACATGCAAAAACACATTTTCTCGGAGACTAGGGGTCGCACGTTCCCCAATAAAACATCAACATTTTTTTTGTTTACGTTAATGGGTGGGGTATGAACGTTTGGACAGTATTTATTGTGGGACATTAGAGATGTTATTATACATAACATGCAAAAACACATTTTCTCGGAGACTAGGGGTCGCACGTTCCCCAATAAAACATCAACATTTTTTTGTTTACGTTAATGGGTGGGGTATGAACGTTTGGACAGTATTTATTGTGGGACATTAGAGCACATCAGACATATCGAAATACATTCTGAATACGAAGAATGTCCTTCTGATATCAAATAATTTTGATTTTTTGAAATTCGCAATGTAATACACATTTTACGGCAAATGATTAGAAAATGATATTTTTGATATTTAACAGTACTCGAAGTAAACTTAATAAATCTGATGATTTATACTTAAAGTTCATGTACTAGGTGGGATGAAAATTAGGTCTTTTGGGGAAAAAAATCCATATCTTCAATGTGAAAGGTCAAAATTTTCAATTGATCGTCGGCTTTTCCTCCCAGCTACATACACTTTAAGAATATATCATTAGATTTATAAAATTTACTTCGAGGACTGTTATATATCAAAATGTGAAAAATATCAAATTTTAATAATTTGTCATAAAATTTGTATTATATCGTGAATTTCAAAAGTGAAAATCATTTGATATCAGAAAGACCTTCTTCGTATTCAGAATGCAATTCGATATGCCTGATGTGCTCTAATGTCCCACAAAAATACTGTCGAAACGCTCAAAACGCTCACTCCAGATCCCTTAAGTGTGTCAATTATAAAAAGCACTGAAAGCTCCCTGCGAGCTAAATATTTTCACACCAACACAATGTTGACATAGGACTTATGTCCTGGCATCTGTCTGAAGATCATATGCCTGTAGTCTGGACACGGTCACCGAATTAACTGTTATACCTTAAGCAATCACACAGTGCTATATAATAGGGATCCCGGCGTGTCCACCCATCGGGGCAAGACTGCCCACCCCGTGTTTCTGTTTTCGTAACAATGATGATGTAATTAGCTGACACACGTCATAATTAAGTGCCCAAGAAAACCAAAACATTCCGACAAATCTCACCACAGAAATTATCGTCAAAAAATGTTTCCGAGTCAAGGAAGTTTACTTTTTTAGAATTACAACATTAATATTGTAATAATCTTAAGACCTTGCAGAGACGGATTTTGTTCTTATATTTATTCGGGAGGTGAACGTTTTGCCCACCATATTATGAAATTAAAAGATCAACATTTTGTGTTTAGTAGGCATAACACGAGGTAAAGTAAAAACGTACCGTCGGGGCAAGTCCGCCTTGTATGTGAAGGGGCAAGTTCGCCCTGTATTTCCCCTGGCGGACTCCCGGGGTGGATTCGCCCCATCGGCGTATTATGCATAATATTGATAATTATACCTTTAAACAGGGTAAAACTACATGCAAGCGTGTTTTTTAAAGTTAAGTGGTACCACCGTTTATGCCATAAAACCAAAATTGCCGAAGCTGCAAATAAAGGTTTTGCTCATTTTGGACTCCTACATTTATTAGTTTACATTAAACCCCTCAATAAATTTAGTATACTCTTTGGAAGAGAATGAGTACCCAATATACCCTTTACTAAACGTTTGCATTAAATTTATCATTGTTATGCAATATTATAACCATTTCGTTTTAATAGGGCGAACTTACACCACCATACAGGTGGACATGCCCCAGCACGGGGAAAGTCCGCCCTTGCATCGTAATTTATATTTTCCCTTCTCCTGCCGTTACTGAAAGCTCAATGTTTTTACAAATGTGGTAGTAAGTTAGCTACAGCCATCTAACATGAGAATTGCCCTCTCTAGGCGATATTTAAAAAAATAGGGCGAACACGCCCCGGTCTCCCCTACTAGGGACTGTGTATGACTCCTAATTGGCCACACATCTTGAGCATCATAGTATTTTTGTTTTTGTTGCAATGTGTTAGTAGTCCTACAGGTGTAGATGTTATTTAATGTAGGCCCACAGGAAGACAAGATTTGCCCAGAAGTCCTATAGTGCCCCCCCTCCCCTCCCGCGCTATTCACGGCTAAACACATGGGGAGTATTCCTACGGGGCAAATTTGGTTTACTGTGTAGACTACGGTGGTCGCGGGATTGTTCTTGTCTTGTTTTTTTTACTATCAGTGTATTCCTACAGTGCAATTCTTTGTCTGTGTAAACCTACGGGGAGAAGATTTAACAGTAGTCCTATTTTTAGTGACTGTAGTTATACGAAGGACTTTTATTCTTTACCATTTTTAACGCTTTCAGAAACTTTTAAAATCCTCCAATGGTCATAACATTTCATGTAAAACTTGCCAACAATCAAATCAAATCAAATCCAAACTCTATGAATTTACGAACCGCGAAAGACGGGTGACTGACTGATCTCCTAGTGAATTATAAAATGATGCATATCGTTACAATCACAATATTATTACGATTATTTATAAGCCCAGCCATTATTATGTATTATTTATTGCACTATTCATGTCATAACTTTGTTCCGTTTGCTTTCTTTTTAATTGAATTATTATACAGGGTGGTAACTTCAACATAGCCCCCGAACCATGTTTACATGGTGGATCATGCACCACGAGTCAATACACTTGGATTATCTACAATACCTATGAAAATCGCGTGCTCAGCCCTATTAAAGATCTGCACGTGAGATTTGTCGCGGAGGTGTCCAAAAAGATACGCACTGGTCGTGGTCGTGGTCGTGGTCTTGAAGCCGATGTCACCTTCTATGGCTATAACAAAGTCTTCGGCTCTGATTACAAGCCTGTTTTGTCTTCAGATGTGGAGTAAAATGGATGGCGTAGTATCATGATAAAAGGGTGTAACAACACTTAACTCCTCTGGAAGTATTATTTTGTTTCTTTGCCTATGTCCATACCTGCGCCTACACCATGATGTTTTGTCTTTAAGGATTGTGAAATACTTTTCTAAAGCAGTGTGCAATCATATTTCTGACTGATATCCCCATGAATCCATGATAGTTTCATGATTAAAACCGAAACAGACAAATATGTACTTCTCTAACAATTGCGAGTTTCAATTCAAGTGTGGAGTATATGCGCATAGTAATGCGCAGAGAGAAGTTTGTAATGTGCGCAGTCATTGAAACACCTGCATGTTCTCCGCATCTTGACTGAAACTCGTAATTGTTGGTATGTATTTTCATGTAAGGATGGGTTTTTTTGTGACGTTTGTTTCGATAAAACAAAATTAGCTCGCAAATTGAAGCCACCGCTAGCTCTCCAAGTGCCCTGTGTAAGATTTTGCGCGCTTCATTTGGTCATTATTTGTATGCCAATTTCCCATATTGAAATGATTTTCTCTAAATTAGCTTGATAAATTCTCGTACGTTACGATGTAGGTTTCCCAATATCAATAATTGCATTCAATTAGGAGATGGGCTTGAATGAAAGAATAATTATTTTGAATGATCGAGAAATGTTACTCCTAATCTGCATTTTGTGCATTTCACATGGGCCTGCAAAATATGAAACTACATACAAGACAACAGAAGCATAATTTATGTCATGAATGTGGCAATCATGGTAAAGGCAGTTTATGAATGCATTAACAAGACAAGAAATATACAGCCTGTTAGCGAGTTTCATATTCCTTAAAGTCGAGACTTGAACGTATAAATTATCTTTTCCAGATTCATACATACAGCCTCGGCATTTATATATTTATTAGAACTATTATTATACTTATCATTGCAACTGGATGTAATAATTTTACTGGTTTATAGTTATGTTATAACGTTTATAATATAAACGATTGAAATTGTAAAAATTGTACATCTTACATTATTACATATACTTCGGCCACATTGTTTTATAGGTCGCAAGACAAAATAATGCATTCTTGAAGTGAAGTGACGAAACATCCGGAAGTTTAAGCAAAATATATGACAAAAGCTATTCTGAAAAAGACACTAAAGTTGTCTCGTTTTATGGCTCGATCGATGTGCTATTCTAGTTGACATCCGTACACCTTTGTATGTTTATGGAAGACATCACTCATGAGTGAATAAATTTTGTTTTCCAATCGGAGAAACAGTCTTTGGTTTCAAATTCGTGCATTCGTCTGATTGCATTTGGTTGATGTTGCCATTTCATGGCCCACACTCTACTTGCAAAGAATTTTTAACTTGAATAGTGATGTTATGCGGTACTGGATAGTTCTGTTACTCACGCCTTGGTGCTTACGCCGTTAATCCATTTAAAAGCACTCTCCTGTCAGTGACGTGATTTTAATTAGCTAAACGGGCGTAAGCTGCACCACCATGGCGTTTGATACACCACATTTCGCCATAATATATTCTAGAAACGCTTGCTGTTAGAATAAGAAAAATTTTAATTGTAATTATTGCACAGGTCACGGCGACCCTGTGACCTTTCCGGAAAAAGCCGAGTGGCAGGTTTTTCAAATAAATATTTTCTGTGTAAAAACTGTACCATCAGATAGGTAATGGAATATATGAATATTAACTGTACATCTATCACAACAATTTTTGATAACAACTTGCGTCACAACTGATCTAGTATAGAAGGTAGATAATTTATTTCAATCTTATATACGCCATTTTTTTTTTTTTGGAATTAAGTGAAAATTAATTCTGTAAAACTGTATTTTTTATAATTTTCACATTAGACCCGACGAAAGATTACCGTTTTGTTGTTATGATAATCTAATCTTTTGATTTTGTAAATAAAATTAGGGATCTAATGTGGATTTAGGATGCAAACTGGAACAATCCAATGCCTTGTCAAAATCATTTGCTTCAAAATGGAGTTCGGATGCACTTCGTAATACAACTTCCGCCACTGCGGGAAACCACATGCACAGCAGAGCACATGGCCGATATCAAAATCGATTTTATGTATTGTGTATGTAGGCCTATTCATAGGATCCTCGTATTAATTGTCTCTATGCGCTTGAGAATTCAACAATATAAATAATGGTAGTTTTATTATAATACACATTAATGTTTTAAGCAGATAAAATTCCAAAATATGATGCAGTAATGAAGTTGCGATTTATTAATATTATATGTATAAATTTTCACGATGACACTATCAAGTTCTTCGTGGTCGAGCGGTCTAAGGCGCTGGACGTATGGTATACGTGATACTAGCCAAAGCGGTGAGCCGTGAGTTCGAACCCCGCCTCTGCCAAACTTTAAAAAGAATTAAAATTAAAATTTTACTTTTAAAAAATTTCATATTGGGGAAATGTGACTGGGAGAATTTATGTATGGCGTGGAGTGGTGTGGGCGTTTGATATCGCAAACTTTCAGGTTTGTTATGTTTCCGAACTTGACTACGCATGCGTGGTTATTCGATATACTGTGACATTTGGGTACGAACCATGAATGAAGATAAAATATATTGTTCGAATAGTTTGCATATATTTTGCAGTGTATAACAACTTATCGCAACGCAACGACCACGATTATTGCCCGTTACATTTAATTATTACATTTAATATAAAAACATGGTGTTGTTTTTTTTTAACTATAGGAAAGTAAGAATTGTATTTTTGTAAATACACCATAATTGTTGAAGTAAAATAATAGGAGTTAATTAATTTTCTCACAATAGTTTTGAGCGATAGAAAGGGGGAAATGTCCCGTTATTTTACTTAATCAATTTGGTGTTGTAGAAAATGTAAAGATTAATATTTGTTTCCGCCAGTGTACTCTGTACGTTATAATACTCAGTTGTTCGTTTAATGTTTAGAATATATTAACCATTATTATTTTAACAAGTTGATGCTCCACTTATATATAGGTGCTATTCTCATCGATACGATAATTACGTCATATTAGAACCCAAAGCGCTATTCTAAATCTTAGGAAATTACTATCTTTATATTGGACAATTTCCTAATATTTCAAAATAGATTTGAATTTTAATGTCGGTATTTTATCGCAATGTCGGTTTTTGTGATAAAAAAAAAACTTGCCTCGCAGACTTCGAGGTTGTCTCTCACAAATTGCGCAAAAACAAATAAAATACAAATACTTTTGCTCTGCCTTAACTACCTGGGATGTGAAGGGGTCATGGGATCCATGATTTTTTATATAATTGTTTTGACTGATGAAGTTGCTTCCTGTAAGGTTTGAGGCTAAACATTAGATTTTTTCGATTTCCACACATTTTAATATAACAGCCATGGATATCGTATTTATCAATACCGCATTTATAAATTCATTTTTGAAACCACTGCATGCTGCCATCATGGCCCGCTGGCAGTATGTCAGGAGAGTTGACCTCTAGAACAGTGGGTGGCACCTGGGATTTGAAATGCGAAGACAATTGATACGAGTAGCTTGTCGTCCCAAATTTGTTGGTTTTTCGAATATCACTTTTAAATGATTTGCTCTCGCCGGGTATTTTGTTTTTCTAAATTGTGTTTTTTACAACATAAGTTACAAGGTTACCCAACATTTAGTAACTTGGCACTAATCATATTTATGAAAATCCATGCACACCGACACGTTGTTTTACTATTCATTTGTTTGGATTTCATGCTTATCTGTGTACATTCGCTGCACAAATTGCGTTTAATGGCTGCGCCCTGTCCATCAAGTAGTATTTATAATTACCATGATGATTACGGTATTATTAATACCACATATCCATATAGCTGATATAGTAAACTTTTTACCTATATATTTTGCCTTGCGTGCATCATGATCAAATCGAAGAATTACTTTCATTAAAGGGGGTCTCCGGCAATGATAACATTATGCCCTTTATGTTAGAACAATAATTATCAAACACGAATCACGTGGTTTTATTTAAAACCAACTCATATTGACCATAAAAACGAATAAAAACAGTCGGCTCTCAACACGCGATATTCAAAATTCCCGCGCCAAAATTGTCTAAGTGCAATGACGTAATGCTTATTTGTACTCAATTGTCGTCAGCCTTCATTGTATTACTGAGACGTCATTGCACTCGACAATTTCAGTGCCCGGGAATTTTGAATATCGCGTGTTGAGAGACGGATGTTTTATTCGTTTTATGGTTGCTATGAGTTTGTTTTAAATAAAACCACGTGATTCGTGCTTGATAATTATTTTTCTTACATATAAGGCATAATGTTGTGATTGCCGGAGACTTCCTTTAATTTGTTTTGTGACCGAAGATTAGGGTAGAACCATCATTAAAATGATGATGATTCGTAGATTTGATAAACAGGACTTGAATATTACTTATGTTTCGCGGAGTATTCATGTGTACTGGGAAATAAAGAATGGTTTACTGACGCAAAATACCTGTCTGATGTGTCTTATTTTGACTCCAGTAAAATCTCTGTGTAAAACGATGCATCAGGCCTAACCATAGTTTGGCTTCACATATGATCTTATGTCTTGCCTGAAAACACTGTAATTTTAAGACATGTCATATTAGCACATACTCGCTAATTGCCGCTAATAGCGCTGATAAGCGAATACTTGGGTATTAGCGATATTTGCGTTAATTAAGCGTTATTAGCGATAAACGATATATATTGCGCTATTATCGCTAATTTAGCAAATTAGCGACGGAGGGCTAGGTACCGCTAATTAGCGTTATTAGTAGGGATGCCACAGTGGCTGCACAATTATTCTGCCACACTGTGCATGCAAGCATAACAGTAAATTGAAAAGCGCGCGCATCAAAGTTGTTCAATTTGGGCAAACATCCATGTCGAAAAATGTATTTCCTCAATTATCCCAATTGTTTGAATTTTAATATATTATGGTGTGTGAAACCTTTCTGTGACTACAGCTCAACTGTAGCGTCATGTAAAATAAGTACCCGGATGGCCGGGGTCACCTATATAAAGGTATTATGGCGAGTATCAGTTAAGGTGCGGAGTCATGCGCAGCCGTTACCGTTCCTGTTCTCCGCACCTTTGACTGAAACACGCAATACTTAAAATTTATTTTCGGGATATTGTTGATTTCAAGCTTGGTGAAGTTTATTTCGATACGAAATTATTAGTTTACAAATTGAAAGTTCGCTATCTCGTCAAGTGCCCTGTGTAAGATCTTGCGCGGTGCATTTTGTTCTTAACTCATTTTGTATGCCAATTTCCGTATTGAAATAATTTTCACAAGTAAAGTAAGAATTTACGACATAAAGTTTTATATAATTTAGATTTTGCGTTACTAACTGTTTGGAAAGAAAATGTAGTATGCAAATGAGGAAACAAAGGAAATACACCCGTTCAAATTAATTGACGCAAGTGCCATACCCGTGTCAATCAACTGGTTTCAAAAGTGGCCTGGTGCATAGTGTTTTGACATTTTTGTGATCACAATCATGATGCAGTCATGTCTACAGTAGAATTCACCACGACCTTTGCAGGACTTAAACCCCATTAAAAGCTATTAAACCAAGATAACACTCATTGAAAACAGCTCAACTGATTAAATCATATCTTCTCTGGTTAAATCCACACAACATATGTTTCTGCTTTACTGTGCAATGGAGCAATGCCAAAAGATTTCAGCCTGAATCGCTTGTCAAATAATCGAAAAGTCGCCCAATTTTTCTCTGTATCATTGGTTTCTATGGGGCAGGAAACTATCGGAAGTCGCGGGAGCCAATGTTGAAAATTCGCCCAATTTTCTTTCTTAACCATTGGTTTCTATGGGACAGG
Organism: Amphiura filiformis; assembly: GCF_039555335.1. Taxonomy (NCBI): domain Eukaryota; kingdom Metazoa; phylum Echinodermata; class Ophiuroidea; order Amphilepidida; family Amphiuridae; genus Amphiura; species Amphiura filiformis. Next base: position 62,395,208 of record NC_092634.1, read on the forward strand.
AAATTGTCAAAAGTCGCGGGGAAAATCTTCAAAAGTCGCCCAATTGGGCTACCAAATCGCGGGTTTGACTAGGCAATGTACTATTACCTATAACATACACTAAAACACCAAAGTACGAATATTTCCAAACATCTAAATTAGCTAAAACTTTAGGATATGTTACAAAACTATATTTTCTAGAATTTTAGAAGAGTACTTTTAATATTGGCCGGTTAATTTTCACACAGCGACGTTAACTAGGCAATTACCCATACTTCGAACATACGCTATTTGTAGAGGTTACGCGTCAATGGTAAGAGCACTGTGTATAGGAAAACGGACAGTAACTGCAATATGTTTCATAATAAATTCTTGCATTAAATGCGCACGTATTTTGAAGCAGCGCCCCGGGCGATGCTTCCTATTTAATTTCATCGAAATGGCTTACATCAGGGATCGATATAATGGGATAGGCATCGTAGTATTACGTAACACACCGAAAGATGTAGTTTAACTCTAGACAATAGGCGCCATATTGCAGGAGGGTTAGAGTTCATAGAGGAAACGTTAAAGGTTAGTAGATTAGGTCACCCAGGCACATCACTAATGTGTTTCACTAGTTGTAATACCGACAGGTAAAAACATTGATTTTGTAAAATTCTCCCGATTTTTTAAAATTACTAAATAAGGTTAGTACTTCAAACCATTCTTTGATGAATCTATGCAATATGACGGTAATTTTTGAAACATCTAAGAATCAATCTTAAACATCTTCATGATATTCATTTTTTTGCGCATGGTCAAAGCATGCTCTTGCGCTATCCACAGACTATCCGGTGGAAACTTCAAAGCAACGATCATGCGTTAATATTTACAAAATGGCGAATGATGTAGTTTAAGTCGAACAATAGGGGTGCACTACACTAAATCCTTCCGCATTTGGTGTAACCTTTCAAAGTTCCGGTAAAATAGCACCTATGCGAAATATATCGGCGTCCTGAGGGAACCAAATTTGAGTGACTCTTGGTTGTTTTGATAAAAAGATAGAATAGGAGCTCAACATTACATATCTGTTCAGAAAATTTTCTGAATCGAATGTGCATGGGTAATAGGCCCTCGGAACAATATCATGGCCGGAACTGGTAAGGAGGCGAGCGTGTCGGCTGAAATTCGGGATGGCGCTGTTCAGGAGTTCGTATCTCTCAAGTTTGTCTTAACTTGTCCCAAAAAATTAAATTTAAATAAAAGTTTAATCTTTATTTAAGACATTGGTTTGATCAAAATATTAAAAATGTTGTTACATGGGGTAGAAAAATAAACTTACTTTCTTGTATTTTCCCGTGTATTTCAATGGGACGATTATTTAGTGGTGTGTGCCCTTCGAAGACTCATTTTTAAATGCTATGGACATGATTAATACCTGATTTTAAGTGCCAAAAAGTTGAGATTTTTGACTGAAACTGATGTTTCTGCAAAGAAAAAAAAGTCTGTTTTTCTATTTCCGTCTACAAATACGCGATTTCATTCTTAAACGCACGAGAAATTAGCTTCAAAACGCAAGTTCCCGTCGAATTGACAATTTAAGACCGTGCTTGAAATTGAGCTATTTTGGCCCCAATATCATAGAAGTGGTCACTTTTGGTTATCTCGGTGCTGAAAAAGTGAAACATCTTTGGAATTATTTTGATGCAAAATGTAATTATAAGATCAAAACTCAATTATAACCGTTTTGAAAATAATCACTGAACCTTTAATTGGGTCTCAATAGACATTTAAAGTCAAAGCATACTATATTATGGCCTAATGATGACAAAATAACGGCATTTTTATCTCATGACCAAATGTTCAATTCCCAAGAGAGAAATTTACCAATTAATTCTAATGATGGGGTTTCTTAATTTTAGATCTTGCAAAATAATACACGCAACTTGGAAATTTAACATTTTAGAGTGTCAAATTACCGTTCTATCTACCCTAACACCCCCCAACTTAAGGCATATGCCTATTGACACGTCCTTATATTATGCATGATCTAAGAGTGGGGGGGGGGGGGGGTGAAATGATCACATGTCGCTTTTCGGTTATGTTAAATTTAGTGATTGTACATATATTTTTGTAAACAAAGTCACTTTCCTGATGTTAATGGGATTATAAATACAGTTTAACATGGTCAAAATGTTGCTCTGGCCCTTGAATGCTGAAAATTGCGAAAAGTATCATATTTTCACTCAGTCCGAGCTTGTTTGGAGCCCTGTTTTATAACTTTGGAGTGACTAGCGATAAAAAGCAATTACACTTTTTTAGGATGTTGACCACTGATTCCAAAAATAAAGAATATCAAAAATATTTTTTCTTATAAGGGTGCACTACACTAAATCCTTCCGCATTTGGTGTAACCTTTCAAAGTTCCGGTAAAAATAGCACCTATGCGAAATATATCGGCGTCCTGAGGGAACCAAATTTGAGTGACTCTTGGTTGTTTTGATAAAAAGATAGAATAGGAGCTCAACATTACATATCTGTTCAGAAAATTTTCTGAATCGAATGTGCATGGGTAATAGGCCCTCGGAACAATATCATGGCCGGAACTGGTAAGGAGGCGAGCGTGTCGGCTGAAATTCGGGATGGCGCTGTTCAGGAGTTCGTATCTCTCAAGTTTGTCTTAACTTGTCCCAAAAAATTAAATTTAAATAAAAGTTTAATCTTTATTTAAGACATTGGTTTGATCAAAATATTAAAAATGTTGTTACATGGGGTAGAAAAATAAACTTACTTTCTTGTATTTTCCCGTGTATTTCAATGGGACGATTATTTAGTGGTGTGTGCCCATAGCGTGACCGGCGTGACGTAGTTTTTGGCATTGTTCCTATATGCACTTTCACCCTCCTGCTTACATACGATTTTGGCTATACCCCGCAACTTTTTGATACACCATTAACAATGCACAGCGGCGAGCTTTTAGCACGATCGGGTACCTTACGCAGCGTAGTCGCATGCCCACTCTCTATTTGTCATGGGTTTGTTTTACATGTCAGTAACTGACTGAGAAAGAGATTACATAAGCTTACATGAGAGTGAAACCCCATAATGCATTGCGAATCAAGCGTACTAGCGACTGAGCAACAGCTGTTACGTCATCATTTTCATGTTGGTCGTCAGTTGATATAAACAGTCTTATCTCTCACAACTCCCGTATTTTGCGTGTGAGTATAGGCCTAGATGTATATATATAGTGTTTATAGTTCACAGTATTCAGTGGAATAAACGAATTGGAGTCGACAATAATGCATGTTAGCGATTGAGCGCCAAATAAACTTGCTCTGCATAAAATGTTGTCAAATAGGCCTATACGAATCGGATGATTGATGTATATGGTGCTCATGACGGGGCTCATGATTGTAGTTTGATGGAGACGATGGGGTAAAAAACAAAATTGAAAATGTTATTTTATCGTGCCGACAGTTCATAATTGTACTTTGATAGAGGACGGGAGTAAAAAACTTTGATTAAAAAGTGTTATAAACACAAGGAAAAGCAAGGTTATCGGAAATATTCAATTATTTTCATGATCATACACGATACAAACTATACGTGGGGGAGTATCCCTGGTTGGAGGTATACGGGAATGTGCCACGGTTTTAGGGTACCTTTTCAGCGATTTTGGTATATGGGTGGGTTTTAAGTGCATTGGACCAATATTTAAATGATAAATCCTTGGCGCTGCTTAACCCTTTTAAAGGGTTTTTTTATCAAATTTTGGGTTTGTTTGTTTTTATCCTAGTCCATATTTTCGTTGCTGAAACTGGACGGATTAGGGGTTACCGTGTTATCACTGTTTTATGAATTAACTGGTTTAAACATCCTGTCACGAACTTCAACTTGTGATACGACATTAATTGGTTTAATATTATCGCCACGAACTTGCGACAGGATATCGTTTGACAAGCTTTACACTAGGATCCACAATATGCTCATCTATCAGGGAGCTTCAGGGCACAGTTCTATAACTCCAATACATTTACACATATCATTGAATGACCTTTGAAAATTTGAGTACAAAAACTCATACTCGACAACATGAGGTCAAATTTTGCACTCTGATTGTTTAATTGAGGTTATTGAACTATGCCATTGGGATGAGGTCATTGTGGTCCATAGTGTATAGGGCCTGGGATAAACTTAGTTTAGGGAATGGTCGCTATTTACGGCAGGGGGGGGGGTGGGCGTTTTGGAAAAAATATCGACAAAAAAAATCGCGTTCCCCCTCACGTCCACTAAAAATTTTCGGATTCCCCCTTGTTTTCTCGAATTTCTCCATTTAAAACTTAACAATTCCCCCTCCTGGTTCAACAAAAAATTTCGCGTTCCCCTCTCAAGATCCAAAAATATTTCGGGTTCCCCCTAAAAATGCCCATCCCCCTGTCGTAAATAACGATCGCTCCCTTATCAAGTGAACTAATTATGTTTTTCACAGATAAACGGGGTTAATCTGACAGATCAACAGGGTTTATCATTAAAACTATGTTTATCAATTGAAAAGCATTTTTTTGTGTTTTCAAGTTGATGAACCCAGTTTATCTGTGATAAACCCAGTTTGTGTGATAAACTCAGTATAGTTTATGTGAAAAGCTACATTTTCACTTGATAAACATGATCTGAGACTTGTTAAGTGAAAAACAGTTTAGGCCTATCTGATTACTGTAGGCTAACATCCAGCTTGTAGTACATGGCGCTTGAGTTCCCAGCAAACACAAAACGTTTTCGACATCATTCGCAAAAGGTTATAAAAGGTTGTCAGAAAACGTTTAAATGTCGGGTTATATAAATGGTATATTAAGAGTATGAAACGTTTTCATAACCTTAAAAAACATTTTTGATAATCTACTGCTCAGCAAACAAAAATGTTTTACAGAAAACGTTTAAATGTCGGGTTATATAAAGGGTATAAAAACGTTTTAATAACATTCCAAAAACATTCTTGAAAACTTGATACAGAATGTTATTTTAGGGTTGAAAAAATATTTTGCGAAAAATGTTTGCCCAAAATATTTTCAATAACGTTTTAAAAACGTTTTCATGACCTTTATATAACCCGACATTTAAATGTATTAAAAGGTTTTGAAAAAAACATTTTAAGAACATTTCTGTGTTTGCTGTGTTTAAATATTTTAGCATAATGTTATTTAAGTATTGACACTGTGATGTCCACTGGTATATCATAGGATTGATTGAGGCATTGAGCATCCAGCATCAGGCACCCCCTGCCAGCTACTAGTAATTGGGAGACAGGCTTAATTGCCTACAGGTTGGGGATAGTAGGGAGATCAAAATGGCTGCCTACCTGAGCAACACGGATGGCACATGGGCTGAGATAGTTGCAGATTTTTATATCTAACATTTGCAATGTAAATGCAAGGGATTCACCAGAAAGACTTAGCAGTTATTCAAGAACCTAGTGGAGGTAAAGTTATACGTTGGTATGAAACCATTCCAAGGAACTGTTAAGCTTAAGCTAGCTGTGCTGTGTTATTTGATTCTGTCATGACATGACTTTGAGTAGTGTACACGAAAACGCGAACTGCGAGCATGCATTAACTGGCTACAGAGTACAGACTAGTCTTCATGGAAACTCCCAACTACAGATCAAGACATGATATGGATAACAAATGACTCTAGATCATCTCATGCCACAGTGATGGCACTGCCAATGATAACATATTAATATTCTTACTCTATGCTAGTATGCTATACATTATATGATTGTGTATATGTGTATTATAACTTGTGAAGCAGGTTAACATGGTTAAAGCCCCACCTGATGATGTACTTAACCCCAAAATAAATGTTACTAGTGTTTTATTGTTCTGAAATAGTAACTACAGTGTACTGTGTTTACTTTGTGTGAACCTGGTAGTAAAGGGTATTCTGTCCCTAGGCCATCAGTAAGGTTGGTGTATACGTTGGTCATAACAGAATTGGGGGATCGTCCGGGATTGAATAAGTAATTTGGAGCCCTACCAGAAACAGGGGCTCGTGTTCTGAGATATTGAAATAAAAAATTACAGTACACTGTACGTAAAGAAAAGAAATACACTGTAAAAATTGGGTTTAATCAGTATCATCATCATCATGGCGTTTAAACCTGAAGAATTCATTAAGGAGGTAACATGGGAAAAGTTTGACCAGTTACGGAGACCTAAGTTAGTGTCATTAGGCCAATATTATGAATTAGATATTAAACAGGCAATGAGAAAACAAGTAATTAAAAATGCTCTCATAGATGTATTGGTTGGTAAGAATATTCTTGATGAAAAATATTTGGATAAGAAAATGGAAGTCCAAATTCATGTTGGGGTGGATGTTGTAAAACTGAAACAACATGAAATTGAAATGCAGAAATTGAAAACTGCAGCACAAGAAAACATGGCAAAGTTAAAAATGGAGGAAGAAATTGAAATGCAGAAATTGAAAACTGCAGCACAAGAAAACATGGCAAAGTTAAAAATGGAGAAAGAATTCAGGATGAAACAATTAGAAATGAAATGGTCACTTGAGCATGAGAAATTGAAACAAGAATTAGTATTCAAAGAGAGTACATTTGATGTCACTGAACATATCGAGTTGGTACCAAAATTCAATGAATGCGAAGTAGACAAATATTTCATACATTTCGAGGAAATTGCCAACAGTTTCTCCTGGCCAAAAGACCAATGGTGCTTATTACTTCAGAGTGTTTTGGTGGGTAAAGCTTATGAGGTATTTTATTGTTTACCTGATGCAGATTACCTTACGTTAAAGCAGGCCATCCTGAATAAGTATGCACTCATTTCACAGTACAACACAAGATTGGCAAAGCCATTTTCACACTCAAATTCCTATGAGGAATTAAGAAGCACACAACATGGAGAAAAAGTTTGGTCATCTGAGGTTCATGATACAAAAAGTACAAAAGTTCCCAGTGACCCTAGTAAACAAAAGGTTATCAATGAAAGTAAGCCTAAATCAGGGCCTTCTTGCTATCACTGCCATAAGAAAGGGCACCTGATGTCCCAATGTTGGAAACTTCATGAGAAACAAAATTGTTCATCTCCTGTAATGTGTGTAGACCCTGTGCAAATTAATGAGAGTCTCCCCAATGAAAACCAAAAAGTCCTACAAAAGGAATCTGACTCAATAGAAGTTAGTGAAATGGGTGAATCTTTGGTGAGTGAGGGAATTAGTGTGTCATTATCAAATGACAAATCAGATCCAAAGCTCATAGAAATAATGAAGGATACAGCTTGTGGCAAGAGTGCAAATTTGGAAAGCACCTTGTCATTTTCAGTGATATCTTCCATTGGAGAGGATGTGCTGGTCCCTGTTATTGGGATGGATACTGTTAGTAATCCCCTCACATAATTGAATTACAGACTGACTTGGTGTCAAAAACATATGAAGTGGGAGTACAAAAGGAACTGCCCATAGATGCTGTGAACATACTCTTGGATAATGATATAACAAAAAAAAAAGTACTACTTGATAAAGTGCCTGATCACATACATGTAGTTACTAAACCAGTGATTAAAACTGATAGGGATGAAAAAAATTATGTTTTCCCATCAGGTGTTGTTCCCAGATCCATGAGTTGTCAAGCAAACAAAGAAATTATGGAGCCCTTACAGAGTGCTCAAGAAAAACATGAAAGTCAGAAAAAGGAAAATGACTTAGTCCCAGACCTAGAGGACACTTTTCTTTCTGAAATACATGTATACGATCAGGATGCACAATCAAGTCCTATTGTTATGGGGAAATCAGATCCCAATGTATTCAATGTAATTGCAAAATCTGAGAAACATAGGGACTGTGAACAGTACCCTAGTAACCATGAAAAACTGGTTAGTGAACAAGAGAAGGACCCAAAACTAGTAAACATAGATCAAAGATCAACTACAGAGGAAACAAATGAGGTCCCTGTATGTTTGTACAAAGTAAATGAGGTTCTAGTGAGAAATTGCAGACCTCCAGATACAAAAGTTTATCAAGAATGGAGAGTCTATAATCAAGTAGTGGTGCATAGTACATGTAATGTAGTCATAAGTCTGACACATGAAAATCTCAAACAGAGTCAAGACAGAATGAGAATATGGTATGACAAGGAAGCTGAGAACAGAGTGTTTAAACCAGGTGAAAAGGTCCGGACAGCAACAACTGACTTGACATACCATGATCTTGCTGCACATGTAGGTAATGCTGCAGCTGCACCCATAAAACAATATCCCTACATGGTAAATCCACTCAAACAAGAGTATACCCTAGATGTCAAGCATGTTAAATGGAAAGACAAAACAGTGGTAACTGACACCCTATCCAGGGCAGCTTAAATTGTACATACATGTATAAACATTGTGTGAAACAAAAAAATCCTTTTAAAAGGGAAAACTGTGTACTTTTAAATAGATCACATGTATGGAAAATGTTCAGAGCTGAATTTTCATGGCATTTAAATTTTGCTTTTGTGCTATATAAAACTTTGAGTTTTGTTATCAAACAAAAATTGCTTTTAAAAAGAAAAGCAGTGACATGGTCATGAACCAATGTCAACATTTTATATTTAGTGATAGTGTTATACAGTCAAGGTGTTTTTTCACAAAAGTTCAGGTATAAAAACCATAGTGATTTAACTAAGTTATCAGTTATGTAGTAAAACACTTAAAGGAAGTGTGAAGTTTTCATTACATGTAAACTTCTCTTTTAAGGGGGGAGGTGTGATGTCCACTGGTATATCATAGGATTGATTGAGGCATTGAGCATCCAGCATCAGGCACCCCCTGCCAGCTACTAGTAATTGGGAGACAGGCTTAATTGCCTACAGGTTGGGGATAGTAGGGAGATCAAAATGGCTGCCTACCTGAGCAACACGGATGGCACATGGGCTGAGATAGTTGCAGATTTTTATATCTAACATTTGCAATGTAAATGCAAGGGATTCACCAGAAAGACTTAGCAGTTATTCAAGAACCTAGTGGAGGTAAAGTTATACGTTGGTATGAAACCATTCCAAGGAACTGTTAAGCTTAAGCTAGCTGTGCTGTGTTATTTGATTCTGTCATGACATGACTTTGAGTAGTGTACACGAAAACGCGAACTGCGAGCATGCATTAACTGGCTACAGAGTACAGACTAGTCTTCATGGAAACTCCCAACTACAGATCAAGACATGATATGGATAACAAATGACTCTAGATCATCTCATGCCACAGTGATGGCACTGCCAATGATAACATATTAATATTCTTACTCTATGCTAGTATGCTATACATTATATGATTGTGTATATGTGTATTATAACTTGTGAAGCAGGTTAACATGGTTAAAGCCCCACCTGATGATGTACTTAACCCCAAAATAAATGTTACTAGTGTTTTATTGTTCTGAAATAGTAACTACAGTGTACTGTGTTTACTTTGTGTGAACCTGGTAGTAAAGGGTATTCTGTCCCTAGGCCATCAGTAAGGTTGGTGTATACGTTGGTCATAACAACACAATATTTGGCAAAAATGTTTGCAAAAATAGTTTACAATAACATTTTTGAAAACATTATAAAAATATTGTTGTAGTGTGTTTTCACACAAAACGTTTTAAAACGTTATCATGACCTTTATACAACCCGACATTTTAATGTTATTAAAACGTTTTTACCTAGACCAAAAGCCAAACTATAACTTATTTAAAACGTTTTTAAAACGTTTTTGTGTTTGCTGGGTTAGCATCTACAACCATGGCCAAAATGTGTTGGGACACTTATGGAAAACGTACACTATAGTATGACCTTATTTCCGTTATTATTAATGTGATAAAGTGGAGGTTTCTTTGGTGTCAAGCCTAAACACTTTCCTAACACCCCAACCCCCCCCCCCCCTTCCCCACCAATCAATGTTGGGTGCCACAAGGCTCGTGTGACCAAAAAGTCGAATTCAACATTGATCGGGGAGTGGGGGCTTATTTACATTACCCTATCAAACCGTCCCAACACTTATGGCCAGCATTGTCTCTAAGGTACAAAAAATCAAATTTTAAAATGTGTGTTTTGGCCCATATCTCCTCAACCATAGCTTGGATTTTCCTCAAATTTTACATGAAAACGGAGAAACTATTTATCTTTTCACTTATATAAAAATTATTGCATTTTCCTCATGTGATTTAGGAATACGGTCACGTTTTATACGCAATATCATGTATTTTACAGTGCGTTCTGAACATTATTAGCCTATGCCAACTACGTATTTTGCGTAAAATGACGTTTTATTTTGAAAGAGTAGTGATTTAATCGCCAGAAATACATGATATTTGTTGACAGGAATTGATTGAAGTCTTTTAAAAGAGTGATTTTGGGAAAAAAATACTTAAAATTTAAAAAAAGCTAATTTTTAGACAAAAAAACCAAACCTTAATCATTTTCATCGTTTGCATCAAAAATGTATGTGGTATTTGCAACGAGTATATCGTGTAAATATAATCATAGTCGGCAGGAGCAGGCTTACATTACATTTTATGACTGAAATTTATTAAAGCGCTTTCAAAGAAACTTATAGTAAGTATAGAAAGTAAAATATAGGTAGACATACAGAAAAAAAGAAGGACGGAAATTGGCAAAAATTAATAGAACGACGAATATAATATGATGAAGGATATTGTAAAATAATAACAAAAAAGAAATGTAAATAAATTCAGGGGCTCGAACCCGTGTCCACTGCGCCTGTGGCAGATGCTGTATCCATTGCGCCACAGAGCTGTGTAACTAACAGGCTTAAACTATAATATAATGCTATTCAACATGCATGTATATAAATATACGCTCTACACACGATATACAGTCCAAAAATATACATTTTTACGGCATTTGTTTCATTAACTGAATATTTATCATATAGCAGGTGTTGGCTGACATTGTGCTCCACATTTAGTTCAGTTTTTGTCCGGGATAATGACTACGGGACAAAATCGGACGGTATACACGTCTTTAAAGAGTAAAGAATTTTAATATAATATTACTTTCTTTTTTCTTTTTACAAACGTGTATATCGTTCGTTTTTGTCCCAAAATCATTTTACCCCGGCCCAAAACTGAAATATATGTGGAGCACAAATGTCAGCCAACACCTGCTATATGATAAATATTCAGTTAATGAAACAAATGCCGTAAAAGTGTGATTTGTTTGACTGTTTATCGTCCGTAGAGCGTATATTTATATACATTCATCTTGAATAGCATTATATTACAGTTTAAGCCTGTTAAAGTAATACAGCTCTGTGGTGCAATGGATACGGCATCTGCCACAGGCACAGTGGACACGGGTTCGAGCCCCTGAATTTATTTATATATCTTTTTTTTTCTTTTTGTTATTATTTTACAATATCCTTCATCATATTATATTCGTCGTTCTATTAATATAAAAATAACATAGCACATAAAAAAAGTAATTATCATAATATTACACATAATTTCTAAATTAGAATTTCATCATCTTCAGAAGATAGCAAACTTTTATTCCTTTATTTGTTTTTTGATCACGAGATGTTGTGATAACTTTTATTTTCTTCTATAGCTGTAATGTAACATTTTAATTGGTGGAAACAATAATATTCCATTTTAAAACCCAAGTTTTTGACAGTTAAAGTGACGAATAGTGAACTTAGACAGGGCCAAAATATCGTTTTAAGACATTTTAAGTGACCAGTCCCTAAATTTCAAATGTAGCCATCCAAAATATTTTTGGTAAAGCCACATGATAAGATCTCTAACTGCTCCAAATTTGGTGTCAATATCATATTTACTTTTTTGAGTTATAAGCAAAAACTGAAATTAGATGATTTTTTTTTCAACTTTTCAAATACAACCATGGCCAAAATGTGTTGGGACACTTATGGAAAACGTACACTATAGTATGACCTTATTTCCTTTATTATTAATGTGATAAAGTGGAGGTTTCTTTGGTGTCAAGCCTAAACACTTTCCTAACACCCCAACCCTCCCCCTTCCCCACCAATCAATGTTGGGTGCCACAAGGCTCGTGTGACCAAAAAGTCGAATTCAACATTGATCGGGGGAGTGGGGGCTTATTTACATTACCCTATCAAACCGTCCCAACACTTATGGCCAGCATTGTAGTTTTCCTACATTAGTGGAACCAATCAAATTAGGATAAAACTAAAATTGGCTCAACTTTTTTTCTATGCCCCCTGTGCTTCCCACGAGGGGTCGATAGTTAAAATACTTTAGGGCCAATTTTTTATATTTTCTTTTTATTTGTTCTATCATGCTGTAATATAGGCCTACCTCATTTTTGTTCCTCTCATTACTAGGAATAGAAGTCAATTTTCATATTGCACCAGGGTGGACAGAAGCCAAATTTTCAAAATGCACCGATTCAATCGAAATTTGTCGTAAATTACTCCTCTCGGCAAACCAAATAGGAGGAATATTAACCTCAGAATGTATAACCTCGGAATCGGATGAAATCATGGGTCAACTGTTATGCTTGCAGGCCTACAACATGTATTTCTCTGACCATGCGGATTGTAAATTTATTTTGATTATTCTAAGACTGCACTTTAAATGCACTGGAACAGGTAAAATTACACCATAACTTTCAAAATGAGGTGTAAAAACATTAACTCAAACACTGTAATTGCACCTGACAATTACAATAAAAAATATAAGAATTATATAAAACTAGATTTCGCGGTTCTCGGGTTGGGCGGTTCTCGTGATAGGCCTATCTCTAATTACCCAACACCGTTACCCATAATACTTGTCCTGACCTTTCAAACTACTACGATATACGTCTCTCAATGATTAACTCTGTTTTGTAGCTGTGACGCTTACTTCGGTACCCATAACCTGAAATCCCATCGATCGCCTCTTCAAGCCCTGTCCTGCTAACACATTGGAGGACCCAAAAATGCCCCGAAATTCTAGTAGTATCTGGATGTAGGCCGTCAATTCAATCGGGAGAAATGTGAACGCAAACGTGTTATATAGGCCTTACTATAACTGATGATTTTGCGATGCGGTACTCTGCGCACACCCCCGTTGATACTCCGCGATAGCACACCGCGAGCATGTGATATCGCACCGCGCGTACGCGATATCGCGCGGACGGACGGACACTCTGTGATTAGTATTATGATATCAGTACCATAGACATACCGCCTAGACCTATGACTGCCCATCCCTTACCACAGCGGGAGGTGAAGCCACGTATAATATCCAAGGTGATTTTGGTCGGGTGGTCGGACGCGGAGAAATAAGCGTTCATGTTTGGAGAGAAAGACGCGCTCATTTGCGTGATTGTTGCACCATTATCGCTCGCGTCAAATGCAACATGTTCCGTAGACACGAACATATCTGCTTTCTTGCGTCCGGGTATGCGTCCTTGTCAAAGTCGTTGCTAAGCAGTGTCGGCTTCACTACGCGCACCAAAGTCATTGGTCTAGGTACTTGTTTGTCTCAGTACCGCAAAAGACAGTGACCGCAAAAGACAGTACCGCGAAAGACGGGTGATCGCTAGTTAATCATAAACATGATATAAAAGCCAGTTTCACTTTATCCGTCGCCGCCCGCTATCCACGTATAGAGTCGGTGATCCAGAAGGTCGATTTAGGAATTGTGAATATTAGTGACACGCAATGTTTAGATCTATACTGCGCCAATAAAGTATCCTTACACTTGGAAAAATATTCACAATTTCCAAACTGAACAATATTGGGGTAAATGTTTTCTTAACAGATGCACTATCTATTTCTGCACATTATGACACCACATTGAATCCAATGTGACTCCAAGAAGCAAAGTTACAAGCATTTGATTAGACGAAGGTCCAGTTTTAAAAGTGACAAACTGGCCTATTCAAAACTCCACAGACTAGACATCTGGTTTGAGAGTGGTGAATGGCAAATTGATGCGTTTGGCTTTAATTTAAAACAAAAGGAACAAAAGAAAACTGAAACAAAAGAACTGACAAATAAAATGAAAGTTATGAAAAGTACAGAGAAGAAAAAACTGGAATAAAAATGCTTTAAATAACGCTTCATTGAAGAAACTGTGTTGTCTCTTTGTTGCGCTTGTTGGGATCTTTTTGCGCTGTGTATAGGCCAGTTTGTCACTTTTAAAACTGGACCTTCGCCTATTCAATTGCTTGTAACTTTACTTCTTGAGGTCACATTGGATACAACGTGGTGTCATAATGTGCAGGATTAGATAGTGCATCTATTAAAAAATAAATTTCCCCCAATATTGTTCAGTTTTGAAATTGTGATTATTTTTCCTAGTGTAAGGATACTTTATTGGCGCAGTATATTTACAAAGCGCAAGAATGTGATAGCAAAAAATAATTAATCTGACAAAAAACGTGAATTTAGGGGGGCTAAACTTTCCAGTTTACAAAACATTACATTTTTTCTTGCATATTTAATGACCCCGTGACACAACGCGCAATTACAGAATTTTTTTTTTTTTTTTTTTGACAAATTGGGCATGCAGTTAGTGTGTATACAAAGTTTCAGACCTCTCTTTCTTTTTATAAAGAAGGCACAGACTCCCAAAGATGAAATTTATTTAAAGGGCAACTTTTGAGTCCAAATTTAGACCCCCCTACTCCAACTTTAATGGCTGCCACAGAAAATCCGTAAGAGCTACAGACCTCAAATTTGCAGGTTTTAATATTTTTACAGGTACAACATATGACTAAAATATAAAGCAAATCTGAGGGGGTCAGGTGGGGCGCCTCTTTGATTTCATATGGAGTGACCCATACCCGAATAGTATACTCCTATTGTGACCTCGGCCTTAAAGGCACAATAGGACATTTTACATGAAAGTATAATAATGCTATAGTTTAAGTAGATGAAATTAACTACATCAAGTATTTGAAAGGGGTTTCAATCCGGGGTTTTACACACTGAAAACGACGGGATCAAAATATCAACCCTTTTACGGGTTCAGTTTTATTTAACCCTATTTGTGATTAAATATACCTCAGTCGGGGTCATTTTCTGTTTTTTTGGCATCATATCAAATTGAAAAAGGGTCATATTTAAATGACCCCAAATATATTCATTTTTCGAACCACATTCCGGGATTATTTTCTAACCGGGACCCCTAAATATAGTCAGTGCAACCACGACAGGGGTCATTTTCTAATTGTGACCCCTGAATAATCATTTTTGACACTAAATGGGTTATTTTTAAACTGACTATAATGGTCAAACCATTTTTGACTCCAAATATGGTCATTTTAAACCTCAATTTGGGTCAAATTTTACAGCTATTCCAGTTGAAAACCCTACACCAGCATGCTTGCGTATTAACACCTTTTTAACCAGGCTTTGAGCTTTATTGTTGGCGTGATCTCATCACACGGGGCGACCGTTTAACCGGGCGTTTAACGGCCCCATTATGGAAGACATGAGTGAGTCCAACAGGGGTGTGGATTTTAACTGGAGTCGCCCAACAAATAACCCCATTTGAAATTCACACTCCCGGCGTTAAAGATTAAGGCTACTGCAAGTGGGTATATGGATTTTAACTGGAATAGCCCATTCCAAGGGTCTAGTCTGCAGATGTAATCACTCAGAACCCTGCTTCTATTGTTACGCATAGTCGGGCTTAAAGTCGATCGATACATGTTGAAATCGGCACAATTCACATGATTCAGAGATATACCTTTTTGCTATGAAATTAATATTCTCGGTCAAATATAAAGCATTTCTTTCTTTCTTTAATAATGTCAGTTAAAAACACGGTCCTTGGATATACATTTAAAACAAAATCCCTGTGTTAAAATTAGACATGTGTCTTTTAGTGTAAGATTTTTTATATTTATAGGCCTTACCTTCGCCCGTAAGAATTTTTTTGCGTTTCAAACTATTATAGTTCGCTAGAATATAAGCAGCAGAAATAATCGATATTTCTATTGTGGCTTTCAAAATCATCCATCCTTGGGTACATTCGCGAGTTGATTTTGACAAAATTGGTGGCCGGAATTGAAAAATGGTGCAATAAAAATCGACATTCTGACAAAACTATGACATATAGCCCGATATGATGTACTTTGAAAAGCTAAAAAGTTGATAAAAAAAAGCTCGCGGGCCAAGTTGAAGCCTATCAAAATCGAAAATCTTACACTAAATGACTGAATTTCATACACAAGTTTAACACCAGGATTTGAAAAAAATACAATATCAAGGATTATAGTGTTTTTCTGACATTGACTGAAAAAATGAAAAGTATTGCTTTTCATTTTGCCGAGAATATATGAATTTTACTTTAAAAAATGGGTTTATTTCAACATCAAATTCGATCGTTTGTATTGCCTCATTAAGGGTATACGATGTATTGTTGGTCGAAACAGCAAAAAATGTAGGTTACAGCATCTTGGGAATGGTAGTGAGATTTAGCAAAAATTGCATTGCTCAATTTATAGCGAGCGTGTCTACAGAAGAATTCAAATACCACAGATATACTTTGTAGGTCCTGTGGTTCTTGAGTTATGTTGTAAAGAGGGCTGAAATAACAACAACACTTTTGTAAAACGTATATAACTCATTAACAACAATAAATTAAGCACGTTTTCAAAGTATATGATTTGTAGAATGAACTTCTGCAAAACATCAAAGTGTTATTTTTCATTAATATATTGATTCAGATAATGAAAATCGATTTTATTTTTGGCTGCTTCGACCAACAATACCATCGGTTGTCTAGGGTTCTGAGTGTATTGACTATAATCATGCCTGGATGGTTTTATCTTGAAAGACATCAACTCCTATTTCACATGGAAGATTTTCCAGATGATTACACTCGAGGACGTTCTTTTAGAAAACGACAATTATGCAAATTAAGAATTTGCCTATCAAAGTGGTATCAGCACGGTGAAGCAGCCGGGGGAGGGAATCATGATTTACTATCGGTTATCATCCTAACGGACTCTGAGAAATTAAACTGGTATATATTTCTCTCTTAAGCCCGGGGGGGGGGGGGTCACTCCCATTGTGGCCTGTACACCATCCGCGATAATCAACTTTTGAAAAGCACCCTAAACAAGGATTTAACCCTTGGCTAAAACAATACCCTAAACAAGGATTTTATTCCTTGCATCAAATTTCATACCCTAAATTTCATTTCCGCGTATTTAGCAATTGCAATTTTGCTACCCTTTTTCCCAATATTTCATGTTTTTGACACCCTAAACGCGTTACGCGCGTATCGTGCTTACCTACGAAAAACTACCCTTTTTACGCGTTTTCATTATCGCGGATGGTGTACAGGCCACAATGGGAGTGACCCCCCGGGGCTCTTAAGTCATAAAAGTACCTTTAATATTTCAGCTGCAGATATTGTCTTAGTTTCTCTTATATATAATACTAATGACTTGAGTATACTTCGACTTGTGTATACTAGCAGGAAATAATAATGTTAGCACTTTTGCACAGCACATTCTTCCCAGGACAATTGTAATATGCCCGATCAGCAACGCCGTTAGCTTCTCAGCAGTAATAATTTAACATTAATTTTAAATTTATTATTAGATTAATATGCATGCTATTGCCATCACATTGTCTTACATGTGCATGAAAAGGGTAACAAGTTAATGATTACTGAGAAATTTGTAGGAAATTGGCAAGCAACTTAAAATGGCTCAAATACTGCGTATGTCAGTGATTTTTGTGACCATTTCA